>NC_032022.1:11454140-11462805 GCF_001865875.1 Lupinus angustifolius | reverse complement strand
GGATTCCCAAATATCTGAGTCAATGGCTTCGATAAAAATTTGCATGCGGACTTTCTAGTAGGCATACCCTTCACCACTGAATATAGGTGGTCGGTTAATGGATGAACCATCACCACCAAACGGGTTTGTAGAACCCATTTTATTTCCCTTAGGATCACGAATACGCGGTTGAGCTAGCACTTCGTACTAGCTCTGATACCACTTGTTAGGTATCAGTGGCTAAAATACACCTACAAGGGGGGGTTGAATAGGTGTAGCGGTCAGAGTATCAACTTTTTCGAAAACAACAAATTACTCAAAAATAACCCCAAATTAATCGATTAACATAATACAAATAATCGATTAACAAAATTACTTTAATCGATTAAATCAGCTTAGAAATTACAAACAGATTCGGTTTTTTGCACAACAATTAACCGAGATTTAAACGAATATACAGAGCTTACAAAATATCAGAGTTACACTAGTATAGTATGGAAATAGAATATAGCAATTAAAACAACTACACAACGTAACTGATTAAAGCAATAAAGAGAGAAAGAGCGAGAGAGAAAAATCCTACAACACGATTTGTATCCTGGTTCGTTTGCGTGTCCACTTGCAAACTACATCCAGGCCTCCCGGCTGATCTCGAAGATTTTGCTTCACTATAATTGAAATAATGTTTTACAAGCACTTCTTCCAATTACAACACTTAGATATTCACTTGAAACATAAAGAAACTTATTCTTTGGTTTGACTCCCTTCCTACCACCCAAGAAAACCTTTCTCGTGGTGTAGCCCCAGCCAAGAACCTATTCTTCCTATCAAGAACACTAAGCTATCGAAGATACAACACAATCTCGTTGGTGGTAAGACACCTTGAGATTCAATGTTACAACACTTTTCATAGCAAAAACATAGAGTAAACTAAAGCAATTATGATGCTCAAAACAGACAATTAAGATCTTACTCTAAAACTCTAATACAAGACTCATATAACATAACAATGTATTAGTTGAAAACAGTTTTTAAAACAGAATGCAAAATCTTCACAAAAACATCAATGAATGCATGAACATGTGAGGTGAAATAGTGAGAAATTAAACATGAAATGCCTCTCAATCCTAAAGCATAGAATTCTCTCTTTTCTAATCTCACAAATGCAATGTCATATAGATGCAACACTTAACACGAAATATGTTCTAACTCTCTAAAAAATGCAACATGCAAGTTATGACTTCAGTTCTGAAAACGCAGTTTATAAAGAATCAGTTCTGCAGCCCAGTTAATTGATTAAAACCTTGGTTAATCGATTAACGCGGTTTAAAATCATAACTGATTCAGTTTTTCAAGTTTTCAGTTTCAACAACTTGTCAAAAGCTTATGTTAATCGATTAAATAATGTCTTAATCGATTAACAACATATTTCTAAGTGAATTTTCAATTTATAAAACTCAAATACGTTATGCACTTAATTTATACATGTTCAACACTAAGTTTATGCCTAGGATGCACAGATTACATGTATTTATATGATGCATGAACATATTATAAATGACATATCTCAAAACTTAAAATTATTTAATGTTTTATGCATATGAGACATGTATAGACTTTACCTAAGCCTTAGACTCAACCTAAACTAATTATTAGTCTAAGTCTAATACCAATCTAGAGACTTAAGCATGCTGATTTGTTGATGATCTTCAAGCTTTCATGATCCCAAGTTGTCCTCATCAAAACTAAACACATAGAGAGAGCTTTCCAAAATGCTATCTTGACATGCGCACTTTCAGATCCAAGCAGCCAGACGTGGTTCATGGAGGGCTAGGCGCCCAGGTCACAAAACCTAGCCATGAATAAAGCTTGGCCAACTCATCAAGCAACTTGCCTATTCTTTATTTGATGACGAATCACATGACCTCATGCATGACATATGTTCTGAAATGCCAAGTAGGAGGTGTCAACATGCATGTAACATAACATACAATAGGCTGTCCAAGCTAGCTAGCCAAGATGGGACAAGCTGTTGACCAACCAGCTTTGGGTGTGCCAAACCGCCTGACCAGGGCCTTGGGCAATCTGGAAGGGGGCCAGGTGGCCGTCCTGGTGCCTATAAAAGGCACACCCACCTCCTCACATGTAAACATTGTACATACCGTTTATCTTCTCATTTTTGGATCTCTCTCATTTTAGGTTGTTCTTAGGTTTTTATTTCATAGAAATTCAGAGGGAATGGAGTTGGCAAATGAGGTGAAAAAACATGATTTTGTAACCTGATATGGAACCAAAAGCATCTAATCTTTAGATGGATGGCTAATGCTCCAAAAAGTTGGATTGTGGTGTAACTTTCTTGTACTCTTCATATTCTTTATTTATGATAGTTATTTCTTTGGTTATTTTGATTCCTTAATAATTTCTTAATGTTTTTTTAGCTTGATCACCTAATGCTTGATTTGAAGATCCAAAAGAATGCTTCTTCTTAAAGTATGGACAAGTGAACTAAAAAGTATAACCTACACCTTAGTTCATTTGCCATATAAAGCATCTATTTTAAGCAACTTATGTTCAAGGGTAAATAATGTTAACGGTGCCTGAAGGGTATGACAACCTATTCCGACGAGTGACAGTTAATAATTATTTAGTGTATCACATAAGGTTTGAAAATCATCTTATTATACTAGGAAACTAGATGGGGGATTTAGACATGGTATATGGAATCAACCAATGGATAACACATAACTGATATAATATTCATATTGATGTTGTTCAAGAAATTATTCTACCATTCCAACTATATTCTCCTCTTGAATTTTAAATAGTTAGTTTCTTTACTTTTTCTTGTTTCTTATTTCACAAAATCACCAAAATAACTTTATGTGTTACTTTCTTACTTTTGATAAAAGATACAAAGTATGAGTATATCTACTTTTCCGCAACTAACACTCATTTAGTACTTTATTCTTTTATTCTTTATACCAACCCTTTGAAAAAGGTGGTACGGTTAACTACAAACTTCATTCTTTTGTTCTTTTTAATATTCTTTGATACCAACCTTTTGTAACAAATGGTACGGTTAACTTAATAAACTGAGACCGATCTTTATGGTATGGTTAAAAGAAACCTGAAACGGTAGTAAATAAATTAAGTCACTAAATAAATTGTTCATCACTAATCACTCTAATTAAATAAAATAACTTGCACACTAGGAAAACCCTTTCTACAAGTGACATATTTTGTTGTTGAGAGGGAAGTTCTTGGTGGTGAAATCCGCTTTCAACAAATTGTTGCCACTATCGGGGAATTGCTAGATAATGGAAATTCATACTTATATTTTTTATCATTAGTGATTGTAAATATCATTTTATATTCTCTTTCTATAAATTTATTTTTCTTTTTTGACCTATGTCTTTTATTTTTGTCTGTTTTGTACATTTAAAAATTGTGAAAACCCACTAGTTAAGAAACCTTTATTTTTTATCTTTTATTTTTGTCTGTTTTGTCTTTTATTTTTGTCTTATATTTTTTAGTAGAGTGAAAACCCACTAGTTAAGAAACCTTTATTGTTGTTAAAAACATTTAGGTGATGAGGAGGTACCCCTCATCAACTTTTTCAAAAGAAAAACATAATGGGGATTGAAATCAACAAGGATTAGTGGCTGGATTTTGTTTTAAAGAATGATGAAATCGGATCTTGAAAATTCGAATAAGGGAAGCTACTCATATCCTTAAAGGTTAAGTATTCAACATACACTTTTTGATGATCATATTCTATTTTGGGATACTTTAACCAACATCTCCATAAATATGCTTTATTTGATGATTTTAATATTGTGAAATAAAGTTTTAAAACTAAGAGCATGCTAATTCAATTTATGCCAAAAATTAATTTTTCAAACTTGAAGACTCCTAAAAAGAATGTTATTTGGTTTACTAAGTTGTTATATGGTTTACCATTTAACAAAATAAATTCTTTAGCTTCTGAATGGATTTATTTGTGGTTGTTTGAATTGATATCTTGTTGTTGGATTTCCATGAAATGTTGTTTGGATTTCCATAACAATTAGACTTGAAACATGCTTGAAACAATTTTTGTAAACATCATTTTCATGAAAAATGTATGAACATAATGTTTTGGACAATGAGAAACTCATATAAATTGTTAGACTAACCTGGAGTAAAAGAAAATTTCAAGTTCTAATAATTTACACGAAAGCAAGTCCATAAACTTACAGACAAAAACGAGGAGTTGGCAATAAAGACACTACTATCTTGGAAAGGATAGTAAAATCAAGGAGAATGGAATTCTGATTTCTCATAAAAAGTTTTGTTAGTTTTTAATTTTTATTTCTTTCAAAAGTTACACAAACTTCCTTAAAATATTTTTCAAAATGACTTCACGTCAAGTCAAGAAATTAAGTTGGGGGGAGTGTGTATAACATTTTGAAAGAAATTCATTTTGGTGTGCTTTTTTATAATTTTTAGAGTGCATCTGATTTCTTTTTAATTTTTTTTGTGTGTTTACTTGCTTTAATTTTTTTAGTGTGTTTAATTTTTAAGTTGTGTATTTAATTTTTAAGTTGTGTATTTAATTTTGTATCTTTTTGATAATTTGTTTAAAACGTGAAGTTTTTGAAACTAACCTTAGTAGATAACACAACTTGGTTTAAACATATTTTTAGCGAGATCACTTAATTTGTAAATTAACAAGCTTTGATGAGCAGCATGAGATGAAAATCTGAAATTTGTTGTGAATAATTCAAAATGTCAAAACTTTGATAAAATGCAAAACTTTTTGGAAAATCATTTATCATGAACTTGTGAATTTGTTTGAAAATTACAGAGTTGTACATAAACCAACCATTTGAGGGAGTGTAAGCCAAACACAAAAATTATGTGAGCTTAGTGAGAAACATTTTGGTTTTGCACAATTGATTTTGTTTGAATCTTTCTTTACGTGGTTGCACAAAATATGATAGGAAATGATGAAGGCAAGTTCTTTCAATTAGAATGAGACACTTGACCAAAAATAAGAACATCCTTTGTTAACCCCTTTGAGCCTTGAAACGAAAAAAATTATTTTTCAAACACAACCCTTGAGTCTAATATGGAAAAACAAAAATGAAATCTCCTATACTTTTCTAAGTAAAAAGAGAGCATTTTTCAAAAAAAATCTTGATGGAAATAATTAATTTGGGGGGATTTGTTGACCATGTAACAAATTGTTTAAAAAGAAAAATTCTCAATCTCTTTACAAATAAAAAAATGTAAAGAAATGCTCCAAAAACAAAAAGGAGTAAAAATAGATTGAGAAAAATCATGAAAAGTTACACAAAATGGTCAAGAAAAGAATGAGGAAAGGAGGGAAAAGAAGAAAAGTGAAAAAGATGAAAAGAGACATAAATTTAAAAAGATAAATTATTTTGCTCTCTTTTAACTTGAAAAGTGTCTTTGAATATCTTGAAAAATCAAATTTATTTGATGGCCAAGCCTCATTAAAACCTAAGGAAGACCATAGTGATCTTTGAAAATTTTGTGCCGTCAAAGTAAGTGTTGAAAAGAAAAACAAAATTAAATTCTTGCAAACCAAACAAGTTGAGTTTTGAGCGAAACACTAACCCATTTGGTTCCATTCTTGAACCGTATGTGAAAATGTGTCTCTTTGATTGATAAAATTTTCTATAAGTGAAGTGCTAAAATAATTTTTGAAAGTTGTGTTCATTCTTGGTTTGAAGCATTATGAGTCAAAATCATATTATCATAAACACATCTCATGAAACTTTAAAATGATGCATAGTTTTGATCTTGTCCAAACTGAATTTTTCCTGAAGCCAAGTAGTTCTTATTTTACCTTTGTTTGGAGACAAACAAAGTCTTAAGTTGGGGGAGTTGATAAGTGCCAAAAATACCTAATTGTCATACCTTTTTCATGGCACTTATCCTATGAAAAAATGTGAAAACCAACTTAATTCAACACTTTTTAGATAAATTTTGTGTGTTTGAATAATATAATTTTTGATGATCTCTTGTCCAAGTTTCCCTTGATTTTTTTAGGAAATTGATTACAAATCATTAACGCAAATGAAAACCAAGAATTCATGCCAAATCACAAGCCAAAAAGTCCAAAAATAAATGGTCAAAACAAACAAGCTAAGCATGGTATCTATGTGATTAGCTTGCCACCAAAAAGATGAGTTAGGCTCTAAGAAATTTAAATTTCTTTTCCTTGAAGAAACCCAAGCTAGGTATGCAAAGCAATACACAACTTAAAAGCTTACCTAGACTTGAAGAAATCATGCCAAAAGTGTGAAGTAACCAACTAAAATCAACTCCAGAATCATGGAACAAAGGTTGGTTCGGCTTGAAGAAAGGTAGGTTCCTTCACCATGAAGGAACCAGGTAGGCATGGAGGCTGGAGGGCCAGGCACCCAGGTCAGAAAACCTAGCCATGAACAAAGCTTGGCCAACTCATCAAGTAACTTCCCTATTCTTTACTTGAAAGCCAAGCACATGACCTCATGCATCACATATGTTCTGAACAGCCAAGTAGGAGGTGTCAACATGCATGTAACTTAGCGCACAATAGGATGTCCAAGCTTCCTAGCCAAGATAGGATGTAACATGCATGTAACTTAACCCACAATAGGATGACCAGGGTGCTAGGCAGTCTAGAAGGGGGCCAGGCGGCCCTCCTGCTGCCTATAAAAGGCACACCCACCTCCTCTCTTGTAAACATTGTACATACCATTTATCTTCTAATTTTTGGATCTCTCTCATTTGAGGTGGTTCTTAGGTTTTTATTTCATAGAAATTCAGAAGGAATGGAGTTGGCAAATGACGTGAAAAAACATGATTTTGTAACCTTATATGGAACCAAAAGCATCTAATCTTTGGATGGATGGCTAATGCTCCAAAAAGTTGGATTGTGGTGTAACTTTCTTGTACTCTTCATATTCTTTATTTATGATAGTTTTTTCTTTGGTTATTTTGATTCCTTAATAATTTCTTAATGTGGTTTTAGCTTGATCACCTAATGCTTGATTTAAAGATCCAAAAGAATGCTTCTTCTTAAAGTATTGACAAGTGAACTAAAAAGTATAAACTACACCTTAGTTTATTTGTCATATCAAAGCATCTATTTTAAGCAACTTGTGTTCAAGGCTAAATAATGTTAACGGAGCCTGAAGTTGGGTGTGACAACCTACTCCGACGAGTGGTATTTAATTATTATTTAGTGTATCACATAAGGTTTGAAAATCATCTTATCATACTAGGAAACTAGGTATGGGATTTAGACATGGTGTATGGAATCAACCAATGGATAACACATAACTGATATAATTTTCATATTGATGTTGTTCAAGAAATTATTCTACCATTCCAACTATATTCTCCTCTTGAATTTGTAAATAGTGTGTTTCTTTACTTTTTCTTATTTCTTACTTAATAAAATCACCAAAACCAATTTATATGTTAGTTTCTTACTTTTTATAAAAGATACAAAGTATGAGTATATTTTTGTTAGGCAATTATCTTTGGTTCGACATAACCCTATACTATACTATATTTCTGAAGGGTTTGGTCAGCTGTTTAGCGGTCTAGCTAAGCAGCTCAGCGGTCTGGCATGGGGCCTATAAACAGAGGCCAATTCCTTCGAGCAAAATAGATTGGAATACACCATTTCTTCATAAAATCCTCTCAAAAATACTTGATGGCCAGAATTCTCTCATCTTGGAATTCTTTCTTCATTTCTTAGTTTAGAATTTTCATCTTCAAGTAAGTCTTTGTAATTTTTAGTTAGAAAGAGAGCATTTTAAAAAAAGAATCTTGATGGAAATAATTATTTTGTGGGGATTCGTTGACCATGTAACAAATTGTTCAAAAGAAAAATTATCAATCTCTTTACAAATAAAAAATTCTCAATCTCTTTACAAATAAAAAATTCTCAATCTTGATGGAAATAATCTTGAAGGAAGGTTGATGGAAGAAATTAAGTTGGGGGGAATGGTTGGCCAAGTAACAAAGTGTTCAAGGAAAAATTCTCAATCTCTTTACAAGTCAAAAAGTAAAGAAAAAAAATCCAAAATAAAAAAAAGGAGTGAAACGAGATTGAGAAAATTAAAGAGAAGTACACAAAAAAAGGTCAAGAAAAAGAATGAGGGAAGGAAAAATGGAAAAAAGTTGAAAGGAGTATATGTCTTTAATGAAAAATTAATTTTTCCTCTCTTTTAACTTTGAAAGTATCTTTGAATATTTTGAAAAACCAATTTCCTTTGATAGCCAAGCCTCATCACAACCTAAATAAGACCTTAGTGATTCTTCAAAAATTTGTGCAATCAATGTAAGTGTTAAGATGAAAAACAAATTAAATTCTTGCAAATCCAACAAGTTGAGTTTTGAGTGAAACACTTACCCCATTTGGTTCCATTTTTGAACTTGTGTGCAAAGAAACACTTTTGTTAGAAAAATATTTGCTTAGGTCAATTGTTACACATTTTTTATAACAAAAAGCATCTAAATTCTTGTTTTAAGCATTATGTGTCAAAATTCCCAATTCATGAAAAATCTCATTGAAATCTATTTTTGGCATGCTTATACATTTTGAAATCATGTTGATCATCATCATCACTTTTTAGCCTAATTGATTTTTCGGATAAATTTAACCTTTTGTTTGAGGACAAAC
>NC_032022.1:11453261-11454040 GCF_001865875.1 Lupinus angustifolius | reverse complement strand
AAGATTCATGGTCAAAAAGCAACAAAAGTCAAGAAAATCAAGGTGCTCAACCAGGCAATTGAGCGTGGAACAAGCCCCGCTGAGCTAACCTGGCCACCTGCCTAACTTGGACCAAACTGCTCAACCATGCAGCTGAGTGGACCTGCTTATCCGCCCAACCTAGCACCAGACTAGGCCTGGCACGGTCAGAAATATGCTTGACACGGTCAGACACGAGCTTGGCACAAGTCCAAACTGCTGAACAAGCTGCTCAGCTATCCAACCAAGCTGCTCAGCGGAGAACTAGACTCTTGGCTAGATCAGCAACCACCAAGCCACGTCCTAGTCAACACGGTCAGAAGCTGCTGAACAAGCAGCTCAGCGGTGAAGCAGGTGCAATGGGCGGTGCTTACCAGACTTGACTTAACCATCAAGCAAACCATGAAGTCATCCATGACCTCACCTCAAGTAGCCCACCTTAGGCTATTCAGAAGTAGCTCACAATAGTTGGTCTCATAGCCCACAACTAGCTTTGGTGAGTCATACACAAAGGTGACTAAGCTACTTGGTCAAGGGACCAAACCCATGCTGAAGGGTTTGGTCATCTGTTTAGCGGTCCAGCTAAGCAGCTCAGCGGTCTGGCATTGGGCCTATAAATAGAGGCCAATTCCTTCAGCAAAATAGATTGGAATACACCATTTCTTCATAAAAGCCTCTCAAAAACACTTGAAGGCCAGAATTCTCTAATCTTGGAATTCTTTCTTCATTTCTTAGTTTAGAATTTTCATCTTCAAGTAAGT
>NC_032022.1:11452950-11453161 GCF_001865875.1 Lupinus angustifolius | reverse complement strand
TTCAAGAGGAGAAAAGGAGAAGGCAAATGAGATACAAAAATCAATTTTGTACTCTCATTTGGAATTCAAAAGCATCCAATCCTTGGATGGATAGCTCATGCTCCTAAACATTTTCTTTTGGATTTTAAGCATTCAAGTTGGTGCTTTGGTTAGTATTATTTGTTTGAAAAATATTGAATGCTCTTTTTAGATTGATCACCTAAAAAATGAT
>NC_032022.1:11451800-11452850 GCF_001865875.1 Lupinus angustifolius | reverse complement strand
AAACTCAAAAGAAGATGAGAAATATATTTCCTTATTCAAAAAGATTTTGTCTCCTCAAGAATTTGTGAATACTTAGTTTATTTTTCTTGTTGATTTATTTATGTGCAAATCAAACCGAAAAACGATAAAAATATGTTTCAACCATTATTTGTGCTTTGACATGTTTATATGATTTATTTCATTAGCATTGACATGTTTATATGATTCATTTTATTAGGGAATTCCTTGTGGTTCGACATAACCCTATACTATGCTACAATTGAATCTTGAAAGAGGTGTAAATTGTAAAATAGTAAAGTGTTATCAATAAATTTATTTGTTGAAAACACCTTTTAATATACAAAAGTGATGAAACTAACTTACTAACTTTTATTTATTGTTATTTACTTTACGCATTTTATTTATTCTTTAATACCAACCTTCCTTAAGGAAGAAGTTTGGTTTGTTCATAAAACGAACCCGAAAGGGAGTAAATAAATAGAGTCACCTTAATTTATTATTTTTTTGTTCTTTATTTATTTATTTGTTTCTAACAACTAACTATTCATCACTTTCATATATTAGAATACCATTAAACCGATGTTGGAATTTATTCAACAAAATCGAGATGGTACTGAAAGGTACTTAATAATTATGTAATAGGTAATTGCTTCGGTACCATTATATCGGCGTTAGAAGTTTTTCTAACAAAAGTCGAGATGGGGCATTGAAGGAATGACTTATTCAAATGATTATTAAGAAAGTAAGTTGTAACTGGAATATTCTTGAAACCATTATTTCAACAAAGTCGACATGGCAAACAAAGAACAAAACCGAGTTCTCTTACTTACAAAAGGAACGTAACGAAAATGAGAGTATTAATCTTTCAACAAATTGACACTGATGTGAGGACGATTTGTTGAGAGGAGAAAACTCCCCACTAAAATAAACACTGAATAACACTTTCAACACATACTTATGCAAAAATGGAAATCACGTCAATCTAATCATAAAAATTAGGCAATGGAATTTGGATGTGCTTTACCATTTGTTTGAGGACAAACAAAGGTT
>NC_032022.1:11399588-11451700 GCF_001865875.1 Lupinus angustifolius | reverse complement strand
GTTTGATAAGTACCAAAGATATCTAATTTTTATACACTTTTTATGGAACTTATCCTATGCAAATCATGCAAAACCAACTTAGTTCAACACTTTTTAGGTAAAATGTCCTACTTTGATTATATATTTTGTCCACCCCTTTTCCAAGTCTTTGTGTGAAGCTTTTTCTAGCAAAAATCAAAGATAAGCAAAAATCAGAAAGATAGTAAAACAAGGAGGTGTCCACGTAAGCCACTTTTGATGCACACATGGAAAGCTAAGTGCATAACCATAAGCATGGACCAAAACATGAAGTTTCTCACTAAGTAGCCTGGCGTGGACAAACATGGACCAAAACATGAAGCTGCTCACCATGCACCTGAACCTTCTGAAGCCTGGCATAAGCCAACCTGCTGAAGTAGGCCGCTCAGCATGCACTTGAACCTTCTTACTGGAACCACATCAGGACAAGCTTCTCAAGCAGGCAGCTCAGCGGGGCCAACTAAGCAGCCAAGCGAGCGGGACCTAGAAAGTGCTAAACTTGACTTAGCCACCAAGCAAAAATTACATCATGTATGACCATACTTGACAAGGCTTCTGAGCACTTTTCAGAGTTGCCCACAATAGCCTTGTCAAGTAGCTCACAAGTAGCCTTGGTGAGTCAACAACAAGCAGCTGACTAAGCTGCTGGGCTAGGGAACAAACCCATGCTGAAGGGTTTGGTGCGCCTAGCATGGACCAAGAGGGCCAGGAGGTGACGAGATTGGCTATAAACATAGGCCCTCTTCCACCATTCCAAATACACTTCCATTCTTCACTTCTTCTCTCTAAACACTCCTCTCCAGAATTCTTGCACTTTGGGGCCACGGTTCCAAGCTATTTGTCAGGTAAAGCTTGTAATTTTCTCGAAGAATTCAAGAGGAGAAAGGACTTGGCAAATGTGATACAAACGTTAATTTGGTAATCTCATTTGGGTCCAAAAGCATCTCATCCTTGGATAGATGGCTCATGCTCCTACACATTGATTTGGATTATGGTGTAATATTATATCTTTTCTTCATTTGTATGAGAAGTTCTTAATGCGGTTTTAGCTTGATCACCTAAAACTTGATTTAAAGATCCAAAAATACTTCTTATTAAAGTGTTGACAAGAGAACTAAAAAGTCTTAGTTTACTTACCAATTCAAAGCATCTATTTTAAGCAACTTGTATTCAAGGCTAAACAATGCTAATGAAGCCTGAAGTAGGTCGTGACAACCTGCTCCGATAAGTGGCAGTTAACTATTGTTTAGTGTGTTATGAAAGGTTTGAAAATCATCTTATCATACTAGAACACTAGATGACGGATTTAGAAATGACATTTGGAATTAATCAAAAAGTATAACACATAACTTGCTAATGTTTTCAAAAATCATTTGAATATAGAAATAATTCCATATTTCAAACCAATTTCTCCTCAATAATTTGTGAATATAATTTTATGTGTTCTCAGTTAACTTTTATGCAACATAACACAAAATCATCAAAAAAGTTGTAAATCATTATTTTTGCTATAATATGCCTATATGATGTTTTTCTAAAGCAATTCCCTTTGGTTCGACACAACCCTATACTATGCTACATTGGAATCTTGAAAGTGTTGACATATAAATTTTATTTGTTGACTAAAAATTTCTAAAAACATAAGTTCAAACCAATTCATGGTTTGTAACTTTGTACATAGGAATAATATGCAAAACGTACAATCCAAATAATGGATTGTTACTTGACAATAAAAGAGTGATGAATAATAACATACCCGCTAGCATTTATTTTCTGTCATTTACTTTCCGCAACTAACATTTACTTTCAGTCATACTTTCTACAACTCACATTTACTTTCTGTCAGTTACTTTTTCGGAACTAACATTTATTTATTGCTTTATTCTTTTATTATTTATACCAACCCTTCGAAAGAAGTGGTATGGTTAGGTACTAACTTTATTCTTTTGTTCTTTCTATTATTCTTTGATACCAACCTTTGTAATAAATTGTATGGTTAACTTACTAAAAAGAGACCGACATTTATGGTATGGTTAAAAAGAACCCGAAAAAGGAAGAAAATAAATAAAGTCACTAATTAAATAAATTGTCCATCACTCACCTCTCTTAATGAAATAAATAACTTGCACACTCGGAAAACCCTTTTAACAAGTGACACATTTGTTGATGAGAGGGGGGGGGGGAATGCCAGGTGGTGAAAGGAGAAATCTTAAGAAGATCTAAAAAACCTAAAATCTTAAGAAGATCACAAAAGGAGAAATTAAAGATATTTAGTAGGTGGCAAAGAAAGGTAATCAAGGAAATAAACAATGACATGGTAGAATATAAACAATGACATGGTAGAATAGTGGAGGAGTTTTCGTTGAATGGTGGTGGTGGAGGTGTCACTGAACGGTGGTGATGGGTGGCAATTGTGAGAAAGATCAGACACATGAGTGAAAATGAAAAAATAAATAAAAATGATAAGAGGTAGTGAGAATGAGACATTACACCGTCTCAAATTGAGTACAATTTTTACAGTTTTACCATGTATTATTAAGCCATGGTTAACATGAGGTGAATATTTAGCCATGTTTTGTAGTTAAAGTAAGAGAAACATTGGGCTCTTACCTTAAACTCAAGGTAGTGGATAAATCTCTAAGGTCATCCTTTGGAACATTCACTCTGATTAGTTTGCTTTTGCTAAAGTTATTTTAAGACCATAAGTGATATGGAAAATTCGAAGGATGCTCTTCATGGTTAGGATATTCAGCTTCGAGCATTCATGATTAGAATGACGTCATCAATATCAATATTGAACAGGCTTGGAGTTTGATCATGTTTGAAGATCCCGTACGATTGAGTATTGATTATTTTTAAGTGCCCCCTTATCAGTGACCTTAGAAGGTGGTCGGAAGAAAGTGGAAGGGAAATTTATCTTTGAGAAGGCAACTTTTTTCTTGGAAACTTAAATCAATTACAAATCTTATGCAGGAAATCCAATAAGACTCCCTTCAGGATAATATTCCTAATTCCCTGGTGTGGCACCATGACAAATCTAATAAGTATTCTATAAAATCCGCTTATAGTTTTCTTGCTTCCCTGGTAACTCAACTAGACCACATTCACAACCACCTCAATCTCTTAAAGGAATCAAAAGCACCTTTGGAGGTTATTACTTTTGCATGGCATCTCTTCTAGAATAGACTCCCCACTCTAGAAGCTTTATTGTGAAGAGAGGTCACCCAACTGCATGGAAAATATTTGTTATCTTATTTTTGTAATGATCAACCTGAGTCTTGTTGTCATCTTTTTTTACTTATAGACCCATATATTCGGTCTGGCAATTGAAATATAGTTGGTTAGATCTTAGCATTTCTCTTCTTTCTAAGTCCATTTAGGATTTTCTCATGCATATGGTTTGCCGTATTTTTTTCTCAATAAGCCAAATTATATTATAGTAGCACATTGGGTGATAACCCAATACAATTAAAAGATCAGCTTATTTATCCTTTTGGAAGAAATAGATAAGCAATCTTTTGGATCAATACTCCAATTAGCAAACACTAAAGGAGTTGAAGCTATTTTTGATTGAAACCAAGACCAAGATCTTGCTTGAATAAAATCCATTATATACATAAATTTGATAGGCATATCTAAGACGATTATATCATTGCTTGTAATCCAGATAGACCATACAACCACAAATAAGAACATCCTCCACAACTTAGGTCCTATAACACTACGACCAAAAACATCATGCATATTCAAACACTCAATAAGTTGAAGGATTCAGCTCACAAACTTGTGGGTGTTAGGTAGCAGTGACAAAATACACCTACAAGGGGGGGGGGGTTGAATAGGTGTCGCGATTCCCACTTACCGCTATTTGCACCAAAGCCCTATTCTGTAAGTCGCACAGAATTAGCAGTTGCTTAATGGCTCAATTACGCATCCAATTACAGATTATACAGAAATGATATAGCAGATATATTTGTACACAACTGATCTTTATTTGGAAGTAATACTATATCCAAAAAATCAGCTACAATAGGCAATTAAAAACTACTTCCAACAGTAAAGATGTAAGGGAAAGAAACAACCTGCAACAAGGTTTCTATACTGGTTCATTTTGCGGTCCACTAAAAAACTACATCCAGTCCTCCCATCTGATTTTGGAGATTTTCTTCACTAAAATTGAAGCCTATGTATCTTACATACACACTTCCAATTACAAGACCTTGAACACTACCTTCTTGAATTTCTAGAACCTCTACCTTGGTTTGACCTTATCCAATCGAATAGGAAAACATTTCCTACGATCTAGCTCCTACCAAGAGCATGTTCTAAATCAGGACCTCCAAGTCTTGGTGAAGACTCTCTGATCTCGTTGGTGGTACGACACCAAGACACCACTTTCCTTGTTACAGAAACAATAGAAAAAACAAAGTAATGTGAAGCACAAAATAGCTCAAATATTACAATAAAGAACAAGCTATAAACCCTGTACAAATCTCATATTTATAAGATCATAATCATGAAGAACATGTAATTTCTACCTGTTGGGAATGCTTCAAATATGTTAGTATTAGTCCCACATTGTCTAGTCCCTTGTTCTAATGTGCACCAGATATAAGCACCAAATAGAAACACCCCATGGGCAGGTGGGATCATGGGTGTGCTAGGGTTTGTAATCCTTATTCTCTAATAATATATTGGTAGCCACTTAGCGCTCCCAGGGACGTAGGAACAATTGGCCGAACCCCGTTAACAAATTCTCTTGTTTCTTCTCTTCTATTTATTCTATGCACATTATTTGATTGTTTGTGGGTAACACTATGCAATGATCGCTTCCGCTGCACCAACAATTGGTATCAGAGCCAATTGGTAGTTGGCTCTTAACCCAGACGTTAGGTAATGGCTAAAGAGGGTGAAGGCATGATGGCTAGACAAGGTGAGTCAAAGGTAATGGCAAAGATAGAGTAGATGAGTTGAAGGAAAAGGAAACATGGTGGAATTGTGGTGTGGGCGATGTATTTGTTCATCCAATAGATTAGGATCAAGGTGGAGATAGGGAATCACGTGTTGAGTTTGACTCAGAGACAGGGGCTGACAATATCTCTCTAGATGTTGAGAGAATGTTCTCATTGGAGATGAGAAAGAGAATATCATAATGGCGTGTGGGATACGTCATAGTGAAAGATATTAATTGTTAGCATATCCACAAAAGCACAAGGGCGATGGCTGAGTTTGATGTAGGGTGTGACATGGGCATTGGCTTTGATGCCAGTTGTAACACGAGCATTGGTAGAGATGTAGAGGTGTGACATGGGCATTGGCTTGGATGCAAGGATGTGGTACAGACATTAGTTAGCATTGACGCAGGGTGTGTGCTACGGGTATACTCCTTATAGTGGAGTATGATAGTTCTTTTGAACTAGGATTGTCGGAGTAGACAATGGTGGTAGTGGTTGAGGCTTTCCAAGGAAGCTCCAAGATTCAGTTTGACTGAGTATTGAAGAGAGGACGATTGTTGGTGAACTTTTGTGTAGAAGTTCCAATATATCGAAAGATTTCCTAGCAATAGGTGGCTAGGCGGCATGGTCCATTTGATTGCGGTACGGGAAGCTGCACTACAAGTTTAGAGAGCTAGGATCTTGGTAACATCGTCAAGGATACTCGGAAGGTCTATGTTGGAGGGGAGTAGTTAAAGAGAATTAGACATTGAGCTAGGTGGAGTCATATATTCTCTAAGGTGGAGATTCTTGTATAAATTTCCTAAGGAGGTAGATATTTGTCTATTTCAATCAAGGTGGAGATTGTTGGGAATGCCTGAAATATGTTATTGTATTAGTCCCACATTGTCTAGTATCAGAATAGAGTAGAATATCAATGTTATATATTGGATTCATGACCCTTGTTGTATTGTGCACCAGATATAAGCACCAAATAGAAACACCACATGGGCAGGTGGGCCCATGGGTGTGTTAGGGTTTATAATCCTTATTTTCTAATAATATCTTGGTAGCCGATCACCGCTCCCAGGGAAGTAGGCACAATTGGCCGAACCCCGTTAACAAATTCGCTTGTTTCTTCTCTTCTATATATTCTATGCACATTATTTGATTGCTTGTGGCCAAAGCTGCGCAATGATCGCTTCCGCTGCACCAACACTACCCTTAAGAAATCTCTAAACAGTAATGAAAGAATCATGCAAGAACAAGATAGGATGATAAACACATTTGATCATATGCAATGGATGACATGTTAATCCCTAAGCATAATACTATCTTACTCTAATCTCACACGCAATTCTCTCTGCCTATATGAGAGAGTAACTGAATTATGTTTATCAGTTATCTGTTGAAACTGTTAAAAAATGTTTTCACGTTAATCGATTAAAGGTTCACTTAATCGATTAACTAGCATATTTTCAGTTCAGATGTTAATTGGTAAACTACCCATATGTTATGCCTATCAAATATACATGTTTTACCTTTATGTTATGCCTAAAATGCAAAATTAAGATGTATGATTAATGCATGAACATATAATAAGCTAGATGGCATGTGTCATGTAAATGATATGATAGTTTTTAGACTTTCTGAGATTTGTGTCTAGTTTTACCTAATCGTAGACATAATAACTAAGACACATCTAAGACTCTAGTCTAGACATGAAGATCTTAAATATTTGGCATGTTGATTTGTCTTTAAGCTTTGACTAAGTCCTTTGTCTTCAAGAAAACATAGACAAGTTAAGTGCTCTCTTGACATATTGCACTTTTAATGGGAGGTCTTTTCCAATAGTATGGCTTCGCCGTACTACAAGCGAATTCAGAAGATTTGGAGAATCACATGGTTAGTTACTACGCTGTCCAATTGGTTAGTATGGAATTGACATCATCTTCAACTCAAAGAAATCGACTTTGCAGAAAATCATAGATTATGTGAAGGTGAAACTTGGCTTTGGGTTACAAAAATGAGTACTGTATTTACAATACCTAACTGTAATTGGGTCTCAGAGCCACACCATTGTCTCTCTTATTCGTCTCTAATCTCCATGTCGCATGTATCTTCCTTTTGAATTTAATGTAAAGTTCTTTTAAATTTAATAAAGTTTATCTTTGATGACCCCAAAAAAGATTATAACCAACATAACGAAATTCGCACTCATCCTTCAAATGCCATGCTACATCTTCTACAAAACCTGGATGGACCTTAAAGATTTGTGTAGCCTCCAAGGTTTTACTTTTCCCATTTATATCCCACAAACATATATGAGCACCATTAGGATTATTCGATAAATGACCCAACTTAAACTTTTTGTGATCATTTTCTAATTGACATGATATGTTTTCAATGAAATTATAGAAATAGAAAATACTCTTTAAATCAAACAAATGTTTGAATTATTACCGTGTTTGTATTTTGAAAGGCAAGGGAATACAAATATATGAAATTAAATTTTATTCCTTCCGAATTGTTCCTAAAATTTCTATTTCGATCAACAGACTCTTACCAAAATTATAATATATGAAAAATAGGGAATGGCAGACCCCCTACTCTATTTTTTTTTGAAAAATATATAAAAACAATAGTTCTGTTATTAGTTCTTCTATTATCAGTTATTAAGTAGATACACACTACAATGTCTATAGGAAAAAACAAATAGACATAAATGGTTGGGCGAGATTAGACATACTAAGATATCAGCGTTCCCTTAGACGAATACCACCACACCTTATTACGTATTTACCTTAGCTCTTGTTTTCTTTTATTATATTTACTTTAGGCTAAAAATTTGATTTCTCCAAGATTGAACTCATTTCATATCACATGGTCCATACCTTAAAAATCGATTGTGGGGTTTTAAGTATAGTCTTTTCGAAATACGAAAAAGGTTATATGAGAACCTCATGATGATTTGTCAACTATTTATTAAATTTATTTAATCAATTATGTCTTTGAAATGCTAAAAAAAATACTTTCTATTTTTTATATATGATGTGATACTGGGAATTGGTATTGAAAAAATATCTATTAATTCGAAGCAAAAGAATAAGAGTTGCTTTTTAATTATTTTAGTGACACCAATATTGATAAGTGACAAAAATACCTAATTTTCATACACTTTTAATAGCACTTATCCTATGCAAATCATGCAAAACCGACTTAATTCCATACTTTTTAGATGAATTGTCAAATTTTGATCTTATATTTTTTATCACCTTGTTTCCAAATCTTTGTGCAAAGTTTCTAGGACAAAATGAAGAACAATAAAAATAACCAAAAAATATAGTCAAGCAAAGAGGTGTCCACATAGGCCATTTTGATGCACACATGTACCTACTCACTAAGCAGATGGCATGGACATGTTGCACCACCTAGCTGACCTGACACCAACTTGGCTCGGTCAGGCATAAGCTTACATGATCAGACTCAAGCCTGACACAAGCCAACCTGCTGAAGCAGGCAGCTCAGCGTGCACCTTGGGACTGTCCAACTGGAACCACACACCTAGCTAGAGCAGGACAAGCTGCTCAAGTAGGCAGCTCAGCATGGCCAAATAAGAAGCCAATCGGGCTGGACCCAGTAGGAGTCATAATTGACTTAGCCACCAAGAAACCTTGATATCATGCATGACCTCACTTGACAAGACCCCTGATCACTTTTCAGAATAGCTCACAATAGCCTGGTCAAGTAGCTCACAATAGCCTGGTCAAATAGCTCACAACTAGCTTAGGTGAGTCAACACCCAACAACTGACTAAGCTGCTTGGTCATGGACCAAACCCATGCTGAAGGGTTTGGTGCGCTTGCCCTGGGCAAGCAGGTGAGCAAGGTGGTGCCCTAGTTTTCCTATAAATAAGGCCCCCTCTCCATCCATTTTAAAATTATTACACACACTTGAAAATCACTCCATTCTTCATTCTTCTTCATCACTTCTTTTCTCTAGACATTGTGTCCTCGATTCTAAGCTAGTTCTAGGTAAGTTCTTGTAAATTTTACTTAGAATGCAAGAGGAGAAAGGAGATGGAAAATGAGATACAAAAAAATAATTTTGTAATCTCATTTAATTCCAAAAGCATCTCATCCATGGAAGAGATGGCTCAAGCTCCTAAACATTGATTTGGATTATGGTGTAATGTTATTTCTTCTTTTCTTTTGTATTATCTTTTGAAATCAATACATTCAAGTTAGTACTTTTTGGTTAAGTTTGATTCTTTATGAAGTCCTTAATGCGGTTTTAGCTTGATCACCTAAAACTTGATTTAAAGATCCAAAATGCTTCTTCTTAAAGTGTTGACAAGTGAACTAAAAAGTATAACCTCCCCCTTAGTTCACCTGCCACATCAAGCATCTATTTTAAGAAACTTATGCTCAAGGCTAAATGATGTTAATGGAGCCTGAAGTAGGATGTGACAACATACTCTAACGTGTGGCACATAACTATGATTTAGTGTATTTCATAGGGTTTGAAAATGACCGTATCATTCTATGATACTAGATGAAGGATTTAGAAATGATGTGTTGAATTAACCAAAAGTATAACACATAACTTGTTAATGTTTTTCAAAACCATGTGGAGTTTAGAAATAATTCCATATTTCAAACCAATTTTATCCTCAAGAATTTGTGAATATTAGTTTATGTTTTCTTGTTAATTTATATGCAACACAACACAAAAATCCTAAAAAAGTGTTTAATCATTATTCTTGCTATAATACGTCTAGATGATTTTCTTCTATTAAACAATTCCCTTTGGATCGACATCACCCTTTACTATACTACAATTGAATCTTGAAAGAGATCCAAATGTAAAATAGTAACGTGTTAACTTATAAATTTTATTTGTTGACAAGAAAAAGAAACCTTGAATCAAAGTGCAATTTAACTCATAAATTGTATCTTTGTGAAAAGGAAAAATACACAGTTTTAATGAGTGATCTAACTACTAACTTTTACTTTCAGTCATTTATATTTCCGCAACTAACATGTATTTTCTGTCATTTAAATTCTGCAACCAACCATTTATTGCTTTATTTGTTTATTCTTTACCAACCTTCCATAAGGAAGAAGTTCAGTTAATAATGGAAAACGGAAAATAAATATCACTCATTATCACTTGTATTAATTTTCTAAATTCACACTATTAAACCGGTGTTGGAATTTATTCCAACAAAGCTGAGATGGTATGAAGTTGTTAATAATTCAATAAAGTTAAGTTTTTGATCAAATGGAATATTCTTGAAACCAATATACCGGTGTTGGAATTTACTCCAACAAAGCCGAGATGGCGAGCAAAGAATAAACCAAGTAAATAAATAAAAATTGGAAACTTGCTACCTTAAAATAAAGCAAAGCAAGCATCGAAAAACTCTTTCAACAAATACATATCCAATGGATTAAACAAAGAAAAAAACTAGGACGTTGTGAGATAGATAGTATGGAATAAAGAAAGCAAATTGATTTCTTTCTACCATACTATCTGGACTATCCGAATTTCTTTCATAGATGTATGCTAATTCTAGCTCGACTGTCCTATTTTAAACTAAGAAGACCCTAAATGGAAATCAAATCCTTTTTCATTTTTTTATTCAACCTTGGTGATAAGAATAAATAATGTAATAAGAATAAAGAAGTCATGATTTAATAAAATTAATCACTTTGACTTATCGTTTTTACATGAATTATAAGTAAAAAGGCAGTAGGAACTCAAATGAATAGTGCAGTAGCAAGGAAAAAGCGTATAACATACATGATTTTATTCAAACCCTTTTAATTCGAATCATTGTCTTGTAGTTGTAAGTCATAGAGGTGGGACTTATCTTATTTATATATTGATATTTATATGGATCTGCTATATAATTTAGCCAGACCGACACATATTACTTATAATCTATTCGTTAGTGCCGAATCAATTGAAATATAAATCAATGAAAAAAATAGAAAGGGTCTTTTTGATTTAATTTAGTCCTTTCCTTAGACTTTATACTTCCCTATCCTGATATGAGTATAGATCATTAGCAAGACAAGATCCTAAATAATATTTGTGGAGTACATACGTAACACAACACGAAAACAAAGTTCTAAGGATATATCATATCTTAATTCTTCTATATCAGAGCACATCAGACATTTATGGCGAACAAAAAATCAGTTATATCATTTCATGGTGGATCGGCAAACTAGTAGGTCGAGCTAGCATCGACTACAGAAAAATTAATTTTAATCGTTTTTTATAATCCATGATCGACTTTCTTTTGTAGTACCCTACCCCTAGGGGAAATCTAATCCCCGCTGTCTCATTGAAAGAGAGATGTTTTGAACCACTACACAATGGGCACAGACTTGCCCGACTACCATTCTATTCTACCATATTGATAATATGAACAGTTTTTGAAATTGACAATATAATGAATGAAAATGAAATGTGTCAAGAGTGCACTTATGCTTGCATATGTTTTCATGAAGACAAAGGACTTAGTGATAGCTTAAAGACAACTCAACAAATCAACATGCCAAAGATTCAAGAGCTTCATGTCTAGACTAGAGTCTTAGATGTGTCTTAGTTATTGAGTCTAGGTTAGGTAAACCTAGATGCAAATCTCACAAAGTCTAAAAACTATCATATCATTTACATGAGACATGCCATCTAGTTTATTATATGTTCATGCATTAATCATACATGTTATTTGTGCATTTTAGGCATAACATAAAGGTAAAAAATGTTTAGTTGATATGCATAACATATAGGTATTTTACCAATTAACATCATAACTGGAAATATGCCAGTTAATAGATTAAGTAAAGCTTTAATCGATTAACGTGAAAACAGTTTTAACAGTTTCAACAGAAAACTGAAAAACAGATTTCAGTTTCTCTTGAACAACCCGTTAATCGATTAACAGGCAACATAATCGATTAACTGGGTGAAAAACAGCTTTTCTATATAAATTGTTTTGTTAACAGATCTCATATACGATTTGATACATTCCTACATTCATATTAGAATTACTAGATTGCTTATTTTTCATGTTCATGTATGTCATATAGGCAGAGGGAATTGCATGTGAGATTAGAGTGAGATAGTATTCTGCTTAGGATTAACATGTCATCCATTGTATATTATCAAATGTGTTCTTCATCCTATCTTGTTCTTGCATGATTCTTTCGCTACTGTTTAGAAATCTATTAAGGGTAAAAATCACATGTTCTTCATGATTTTCATCTTATACATATTCATAGTAATTGTGAGATTTGTACAGGTTTATAGCTTGTTCCTTCTTGTTATATATGAGATATTTTAGTTCTTCAAATTACTTTGTTCTTTGTATTGTTTGTGTAACCAGGGAAGTCGTCTCTTGGTGTCGTACCACCAAAGAGATCAGATAGTCTTCACCAAGACTTGGAGGTCTTGAGTTTAGAGCATACTCTTGGCTGGGGTTGGATCGTAGGAATGGCTTTCCTAGGCGATTGGGTAAGATTAAACCAAGGTATAGGTTATGGGAACACAAGAAAGGAGCGTTCAAGGTCTTGTAATTGGAAGTGTGTTTGTAAGGCACATTGGTTTCAATTTTAATGAAGAAAAATCTCCCAGATCAGAGGGGAGGACTGGATGTAGTTTTGTAGTGGACCGCAAAATGAACCAATATAAAAACCTTGTTGCGGGTTGTTTCTTTCCCTTATCTCTTTATTGTTTTTAGTATCTTTTAATTGCCTATTGAAGCTGATATTTTGAATATAGCATTAATGCCAAATCAAGATCATTTGTGTTCAAATATATCTGCTAAATAAATTATGTATGATCTATATTTGGCTGCGTAATTGAGCTAGTCAGCAACTGCAATTTCTGTGCGACTTAATCGATGAAGTCATAGCATTAATCGATTAACTGGGTAAATTTCCAGAACAGGGTGTTGGTGCAAATAACGGTAAGTGGGAACTGCGACACCTATTCAACCCCCTGCCCTTCTAGGTGTATTCTGTCACTGATACCTGACAAGTGGTATCAGAGCTAGTACGCCGTGCTAGCTCAACCGTATCCGTGTGATCCGTTAGGAAAATGAAATAGGTTCCACCAACCTTGTTGGCGGTGATGGCGCATCCATTAACCGCCCTCCCGTATTCAGTGGTGAAGGATCCTGTGATGAGATTTTTCGGGTCTCGTAGTGCCAAAATGCTAAATAAATGTGGGAAACTTTACAAGTCACTCACGAAGGCACTAGCGAAGTCAAGCGTGCCAGGCTGAATGCCTGACACATGAATATGAGTTATTTCGTATGTTACCAAATGAATCTATTAGTGATATGCAAAAACGTTTTACTCATATAGTTAACCATTTAGTTGCTTTGGATAAACTGTTTAACAAAGGTGAGCTTACTAACAAAGTTTTACACTCTCTTGACAGGAGATGGCAACCAAAACTAATAGCTATTATGGAATCAAAGGATCTTGACTCCATGCCTTTGGCAACATTGATCGGAAAAATCCAAGAGCATGAAATGGAGCTTGGATACCTAACTATGCACGAAGAATCAGATCGCAAAAAGAAAAATATTTATCTCAGGGCAACAATGTCTCAATCCACAGAAGAAAGAGAAGAAGATGAATCTGATTCAGATATAGACGAAGAAACCTTGAGCCTTCTCGTTTTCAAATTCGGAAAATTTCTAAAGAAAGGAGGATTCGAACATTTCTAGAAGAAAGAAGCGCGAGAGTCGACCAGAAAAGGCAAGTGTAAAGAGCGCTTCATTTTCCATGAATGTGGTAAGGCAGGACATATGAGGTTCCAATGTCCTATTTACCTCAAGAAAGTTGATTAAGATAAGAGCACTCCTCGGGACTTCAAATCGAAGAAAACTTACATAGTATGGGATGTACCAGAAGAGGACACGACATCGAGCACCTCAGACGAAGAGGAGACAGCCAAGCTATGCTTAATGATCAGAACAGATGATGCTTGTTGCTCAAATTGAAAAGAGGTAAAAGACAAGGTATATTCTGACATCTCATCCTTTTCATCTGATGATTCACCCTCTTATAAGGAGTTATATGATGCGTATGTCAAATTGCATGATTAGTTAAAGAAACTAGCTAGGATCTGTTGCGATAGGAAAATAGTAATCCTACTAAATGAACAAAAAATTGTATCATTACAAAAAGAATTAGATGAACTAAAATTGGAAAATGAAACATTAGATTTGATCTATTCTAATAATGCATGCAATTGCTATGATAATAATTTATGTCAACCAACTGTCTCTGACTCTTGCGATGATTTGAAAAATGAAAATTTGAGATTAAATGAAAAACTCGCAAAACTCACAAAGAGTCAAAACATGTTAGAAACAATGCTTAGTAAAACCAGGAATGTTGGTGACCATACCGGGCAAGGATATATTCCCTCTTCGCATATGAGAAGACCTTATAGGAGACCATTTAATCGGCCAAATAAGAAAAAAATTAATATAAAGGTTCCTACATCATTTTATTGTGGCACTCATGGCCACACTTCCTACTCTTGTTATATTAGAAAATATGGTATACCTAGTGGTGTATATGTATCGATGAAAAAGGGAGATAACTCCCTAGTTACTAACAGAAAAGGACCCAACATAACTTGGGTACATGCAAAAGGCAAGTGATCTATGTTTTGCAGGTATGTCTTCGAGCACATGGACAACATTGGTATCTTGATAGTGGATGCTCGAGACATATGACGGGTGATAGATCAAAATTCCTAGATCTATCCTTGCAAGAAAAAGGGTTTGTCACTTATGGAGACAACAATAAAGGGATGATACTTGGCACTAGTATAATTGGAAACTCGAATCATGCCGTGATCGAAACGTGCTATAAGTTGAAGGTCTAGAACATAACCTCTTAAGTATCAGTCAACTATGCGATAAAGGTAACCATGTATCTTTTGATTCTGAGTGTTGTATTATTCGTGACTATATATCTAATAAAGTTAAGTTTATCGAATATCGTATAAATAATATCTATATGGTTAATCTGGATGATGTTACTACTCTATTTTCAAAAAAATTTATATCCAAAGAGAATAACATTTGGCTTTGGCATAAGCGTGTCACTCATATTCACATAAAGCATCTAGATAAATTGTCTAAAAATAAATTGGTTGATGGGCTGCCGAAACTTGATTTTAAAAATCGAGAAACTTGTGACACTTGTCAAAGATGTAAACAAGTTAAAAACTCTTCTTCTAAACAGAATGTGATATCCACAACAAGACCTTGGGAGCTTCTCCATATGGACTTGTTTGGACCATCACAGGTTATTTGTTTTGGTGGTAGCTTTTATGCTTTAGTGATCGTTGACGATTTCTCTAGATTTACATGGACATTATTTCTCTCGTCCAAGAGCGATGCTTTTAATTCTTTCAAAAACCTTTCCAAGCAAATTCAAAACCAGTTTAATCATAAGATAGTATATATTTGATCCAATCATGGTGGCAAATTTGAAAACCATTTATTTGATAAATTTTGTAATAAATATTGTATTATGCATCAATTTTGGGCCCCTCGTACCCCTCAACAAAATGGAGTTGTTGAGAGGAAGAATCGAGTCTTAGAGGAGCTTGCTAGAACAATGCTAAATTAAACCAAGGTTCCTAAATATTTTTTGGATGATGCAGTGCATAAAACTTGCTATGTGATTAATTGTATACCCTTGAGGCCTACTTTTTCAAAAACTCCATATGAACTTTTAAAAGGTCCTAGACCTAATATTGCTCATTTTCATGATTCACAAGCTTATAAGGGTATATTGTTTTGGTATTAATTACATAGTAAAGCTTATCGAGTCTTTAATAAGTACTCAATGCAATTAGAAGAGTTTGTGCATGTCCATTTTGATGAATCTTCTCCAAAAGAGAAGAGGAAGGTATTTCATGATGATGTTGCAGGTGCTTTACAAGAAGCATACTTGAAGGACATGGACCAGGACAAAGAAGAAGCAGAAGTAGAGCAAACTATTCAAGATGAGCATCAGGACCTGCCAATCGCGTGGAAGACCAAGAAGGATCATCCACTCGATAAAGTGATACGTGATATAACTACGGGGGTGGTAACCCGTAACTATTTACGTAACTTTTGTAACTTTGTAGCTTTTGTATCTCAAATCGAGCCTAAGACCATCGATGAGGCCATTGAGGATGTGCACTAGGGTATAACTATGCAAGAAGAGCTAAACTACTTTGAGCGCAATAATGTATGTGACTTGGTCCCTAAGCCTAAAGAACATCCAATATTGGTACTAGATGGGTCTTCCGTAATAAATTGGATGAATATGGCTTCGTAATTAGAAATGAAGCTCGCTTAGTGGCCAAGGGCTACAACCAGGAAGAGGGTATCGATTATGATGAGACCTATGCTCCTGTATCCATATTAGAGGCCATAAGGATGCTTTTATCCTTTGCATCAATTATGAACTTCAAGCTTTTTCAAATGGATGCCAAGAGGGCCTTCTTGAATGGCTACATTCAAGAGGAGGTATATGTAGATCAACCTCTTGGCTTTGAAAATTTTAAATATCCAAACCATGTATGTAAGCTCAAAAAGGGTTCGTGGGGGGTATGGTTGATAGTACCCTCTTTATTCGAAGATTAGATAACCAAGTGCTTTTAGTTCAAATATATGTTGATGATATAATCTTCGGATCTACTAATGACATTCTATGTAAAGAATTTTCTGAGTTGATGCCGGGTGAATTTGAGATGTCGATGATGGGTGAGCTGGCCTTCTTTCTTGGAATTCAAATCAAACAAATGGAAAGCAACATCTTCATTCATCAATCGAAATATTGCAAAGAGCTACTAAAGAAGTTCGATATGGAAAAGTGTATAGAGGCTTCAACACCTATGGTGTCCGCATGATATCTAGATAAAGATGAAAATGGAAAAGAAATTGAGGTAACCAAATATCGTGGGAGTACCAGTTCATTATTGTATTTAACTACGAGTCACCCCGATATTATGTTTAGTGTTTGTATGTGTGCTAGATTTCAAGCTTTGCCTAAAGATTCACATTATACTGTCGTAAAACAAATTATAAGATATTTAAAAGGAACAACCAATATGGGATTATGGTATCCTAGGGATGCCTCACTATCCTTGGTAGGGTATTCCGATTCCGATGTTGTGGGATGCAAGTTGGATCGAAGAAGCACTAGTGTGACTTCTCATTTACGTGGTAGTTCCTTAGTTGCATGGCACAGTAAAAAGCAAGCATTGTTGTTTTGTCCACCGCTGAAGAGGAATACATTGTTGTCGATGTGTGTTGCGCTCAAATCCTTTGGATGAAGCAGCAACTTAAGCACTTTGGACTAATATTAGAAAAGATTCCCATAAAATGTGATAATACAAGTGCCATAAACCTATTCAAGAATCCCGTTTTGCATTCTAGAACCAAACATATTGAAATAAGACATCATTTCTAGTGTGACCATGTGTAAAAAGGCGATTGTGTGCTTGAATTTGTTGAAACATCTAAGCAATTGGTTGATATTTTCACCAAGCCTCTCTCACAAGATACCTTCTACGTTTTTTAAGAGAACTTGGAATTCTTGATTAAAATTATCTTGTTTAAAATCGTCTAAAAATGTTATTATATGTTTTTCATGATTAATGTCTTCTATGCTTCAAAATGTATATTTTTTACGAATGCATCCTATTCCTTTTATGACTCATGTTCTTGTGTGACAAGCTAAAAATGTATATGTGATTGAGTAAAAACTGCTTGACAAATGTTAGAAATCATTGCATGCTTTTAAAATCCAAAAACCACTTGATTCTGCATATTTGATGCCAGTTAATCGATTAACTATCCTCCTTAATCGATTAAAATGAGTTCCAGTAGCAAACATTTCTATTTTCATTAAAATTAATCAATTAAGACTTATGTTAATCGATTACATAGGCTCATTTTTCTAAAAACCTAGAATTTTTACACTGCTTAATCGATTAAATGCAGAACTTAAACGATTAACGGCAATAGATATATTAGAATCAGTAGCGTTTTTGCCATTTGTTGAAACCCTCTCTTCCTCATTTTCTCTGAAAATCTCAAATGCAAACAGCAAATTCAAAATCTTAGCTTAATAGAAGTATTAAACTTCACCTTTATCCCATTTGTGCATTTCAATTCATCTCTATTTCCTAGGAAATCCCATTCCTATTTCCAAAACCCTAAGCTTTAGGTTCCCTCGCTTATCCTCCCTCGTCCTCCATTATTCACAGTTTTTATCATCAATTGAAAGAGGATGTTCGAAGAGGTTCAAGACAACTTCTCAATGCACTCGTAGGCTTCCTAATGCTTCATCTTCAAATCCGGACGTGAGGCACGACTGTGGAGATCCCTACTACTCATTCATACTTCAGGAGACCCGGTTATCCATATTTATAGGAAGGAAACCTACCTACATAAGGTATGTTGATCATACCTGGATGGCGGAACATAACTTCGAATTTCTGATTAGGGAATTTTATGCTAACTTAAGTTATAAGGATGGTAGATATTGGTCTATGATTTCGGAAAATTTGTTTCAGATAGATAGTAGCATTTTTATTAATGTGGGTGCCTTATCCACTACTGGTGTTAGCCTAGGTGATTGTGAATGGCTTGCTGATTTCGATGCTGCTGAGGTATATAAATCATGTTTGAGAGGTCCCAATTTGTATGTCCAGGGAGAATTTACTAAACCTGGTTCTTTATCGGTAGAGAATAGATTGCTTCACTATTTGATTGCGTACATCATGATTCAGAGGAACACTAATCACGCACAACCTACTGTTAATGATCTGAAATTTATGTATGATGTGAAGGATAATATCATGGTTAATTGGCCTAAGGAAATTCTGAAGGTCATATATAATGTCTCTACATTGCAGTCCAAATTTTTGCCCTACAGTATCTTCATATCGAGAATTATTGACTATCTGCATATTGACGTATCTGACACCATTGTCAAAGAGACTTCTGACAAAGATCACCTTGTTGGTGAAAGCCTTATCCACAAGATGGGTAACTACAAGTATGGAAGTACTTGACAATACGAGGAAGATTTTAATACCGTGGATTTGGAGCTATCTGATGATGAGTTACCAAAACAAATGTACTGCCAAGCTGCGCTACATCCCTCTCATTTGGTTTCCATTGTCATTGTAAAGAATCTTTGTCTTGTTTTCCATATTTTTATTTTCACTGTTGGTATATATATATATGTATATATATATTATATATATATATATATATATATATATTCTATAGAATAAGAATAACAGTTATTTATAAAAAAATATAATAAAAAAATAAAATATTGGAAATTTCCCTAAATCGGGAAAATATTTTTCGGGGTTGCTCAGGCAGAAATAGACTTATTTTTTTATATTGAATGAATTCTTGTACATTTTAATTTTAATTTAGGATTCTACCGACAAATATAACTGGTTATTCAGTTAGTTAATAACCATCTGATCGTATTCCTCTATGTGATTATGTATTACAAATTACAATAATGAAAAAAAGGTGATTTCAAATGCGAGGTCTTAAAACATGTCTCTCTATGGCACCAATGATTAGTACTTCATGATTCGGTGCTTTAGCGGGTCTCTTGATAGAGATCAATTGTTTATTCCCATATGCACTAATAATCCTGTTTTTTTCATTGGCATAGGAAGGGGTAAAGAAAATTCAAAATACAATCAAATATCTATGATTAACTCGCTTTTCTTCTTTTTTCTTTCTTTTAGAATTCGAATAAGTTAGAAAATAGAAAGAAGAAGGGTGGATTCAACCTCAGTGAAACTCGAAATTTGGTCAAAGCCTAAATGGAATTGAATTAATAATTCCATATCTTCTATTATGGAAATATTATTTCAATTCCATTTCTATTAATAAGCGAGTAATAATAGAATAGAGTGAGACCCAAAATTAAAATGAAATGGCTAGGGAGGGGTCAACATTATCATAATCCTAGAAGATTAGTTCGAAGTTATTATATTAATTATTATTTAGTATTGTACTATATTTATATTAGTAGCAAGGAAATCGTCCATAATTTTATTTAGGATTATCAACTTCTCCTTTTACCCTTTTATTTTTCTTTTTCTAATCCAACAATTGAAGATTTTAAAGTGAATCAAAAACCCAAAGGAGGTTCATGGCCAAGGGCAAAGATATCCGAGTAGTGGTTATTTTGGAATGTACTAGCTGTGCTCATAATAGTAGTATTATAAGTAATCAACCAGTATTTCAAGATATATTACTCAAAAGAATCGACACAATACACCCAGTCGATTGGAATTAAGAAAGTTCTGTCTCCGTTGTTTCAAACATATGATTCACACATAAATAATGAAATAAATAAAATTGATCGCTTCTCTATCACCATTCCAAAAGAAAATGACCAGTTTTTCATATATATGTTATATACTATATAAAAATATGTTGAGATAATATTATTGAGGAGTTCCCCTCTCAACAAATGGTCAATTTGTTGAAAGAATTTTCCATTGTAATTAATTTAAGATTAGAGTGATGAACAATTTCTTTAATTAGTGACATTATTTATTTACTCCATTTTCGGGTTCCTTTTAACCATACCATAAAGGTTGGTCTCATTTTATTATGTTAATCATACCATTTGATATGAAAGGTTGGTATTAGAGAATAATAAAAAGAACAAAAGAATAAATTTAGCAGTTAACCACATCGCATCTTTCGAAGGGTTGGTATAAAGAATAAAAGAATAAAGCAATACATAAATGATAGTTGCTGAAAAGTAAATAATGGAAAATAAATGTTAGTTGTGGAAAATAAATAACAGAAAATAAATGTTAGTTGTTGAAAATAAATGGCAGAAAGTAAATGCTAGTGGTTAGATTTATTATTCATCATTCTTTTATTGTCTAGTAACAATCCATTGATTGGTTTGCACTTTTTGTTTGTTAATCCTATCTACAAAGTTACAAACCATTAATTAGTCTGAACTTATGTTTTTAGGAATCCTTAATCAACAAATAAAATTTATAAGTTAACACTTTACTATTTTTCACTTACATCTCTTTCAAGATTCAATTGTAGTATAGTATAGTGTTATGTCTAGTCAAAGGGAATGGCATTAATAGAAGATAGCAAAAATATTATAGGCATATTATACCAAAGCTAATTATTAACAACCTTTTGCAGGTTTTTTGTTATGTTGTTGCATAAACATTAACAAGGAAACATAAACTAATACTCACAAATTCTTGAGGTGAAAATTGGTATGAATTATGGAATTATTTCTAAACTAAAATGATTTGGAAAACATTAAACAAGTTATGTGTTATACTTTTGATTATTTCCAAACACCATGTCTTTAACTTTCCATCTAGTGTCCTAGTATGAAAAGATGATTTTCAAACCCTGTGTAATACACTAAATAGTACTTAACTGCCACTCGTCGGAGTAGGTTGTCACACCCTACTTCAGGATCCATTATCTTTATTTATTTTTTAACAAAAGTTGCATAAAATAGATGCCTTGATATGGGAACTGAAATAAGGTGGAGGTTACACTTTTTAGTTTATTTGTTATTACATTAAGAAGATCCATTTTCAGATATTTAAATCAAGTTTTAGGTGATCAAGCTAAAACCTCATTAAGAACATCTTAAAGAATAAAAATTAATCAAAAGTAATAACTTGAATATATTTAAATCAGAAGATGATACAAATGAAGAAAAGAAATAACATTACACCAAAATCCAAATCAATGTGTAATAGCATGAGCCATCTATCCATGGATGAGATGCTTTTGGACACAAATGAGATTGCAAAATTAACTTTAGTATCACATTTCCAACTCCTTTATCCTCTTGAATTCAAATAGAAAATGACAAAAAATTACCTAAGTACTAGCTTGCAACCGTGGCCCAAAGACGAAAGAATTCTAGAGAGAAGTTTTTGTGGAGAGAAGATGTGAAGAATGGAATGTAATTTTGAATGTGGAAGATGGCATCTACTTATAGGCACCCTGGACACCGCCAGGTCCTCTTGGTCCACGCCAGGGGCACATACCAAACCCTTCAGCTTGGGTTTGGTCCTTGTCCAAGTAGCTTAGTTGGTTGCTTCTTGTTGACCCACCCAAGCTACTTTTCAGCTACTTGACCAGACTATCGTGAGTTATTCTGAAAAGTGCTCAAGGCCCTTGTCAAGTGAGGTCATGCATGATGTAATCCTTGCTTGGTGGCCAAGTCAAGTTAACCACTTGCTAGATCAAAACCGTCAGGCTCCTAGGTGCCACCGTTGAGCTGCCTAATTCAGCAGGTTGGTCAGGGCAGGTAGGTGCTTGGTGAGGAGGTTGTCCCGTCTAGCCAGGTGTCTGGTTCCTTGTTGGGCGGTTCAGGTGCACACTGAGTTGCCTGCTTGCGCAGGTGGACTGGTGCCAAGCTTGAGTTCAACCGTGCCATGCTTCTGACTGATCGAGCCAAGTTGGTTCCAGGTCATGTTAGGTGATCCTGTTGTCCATGCGAGGCTTCTTAGCCAACAATTTCACGTTTTTGGTCCATGCTTAGGCTAGGCACTTAGCTTGCCATGTGTGCATCAAATTTGGCTGATGAGGTCATCTGTTTGCTTGACTATTCTTTTGAATTTTTCTGATCTTGATTTCTTCTAAAAACTTTACACAAAGACATAGAAAAGAGGTGGACAAATTATATAATTAAAGTATGACAATTTATCTAAAAAGTGTTGAATTAAGTTGGTTTTGTATGATTTGTATAAGATAAGTGCCATGAAAAGTGTATGAAAATTAGATATTTTTAGCACTTATTAAACAATATATATAATTATATAACATAAAAATATATATTATATATAAATAAAAAAACATCTATAGAAAGTAATAATATAAAAAATACGAACCATTTTTTTGGTAAGAAATACTATTTTCAGGATAGGAATAAACAATCCCAGGATAAATCGAAGCGACTCGTTCTTAAATCAAAGCGATCTTTTCGTAGACATTTGCCCCCGATTGGGTCGGGGGGTCAAATTGATTATAAAAACATGAGTTTAATTAGTGGGTTTATTAGTAAACAAGGACAAATATTATCTAGACGCATAAATAGTCGATTAATTACCTTTTCTTAATAAAGATTTTTTTTTTTTTGAAAATATCGAGTTGACCGCTTGAACTACCACTACTAGTCTTAAAAAAAACTAGACTTACTCTTCAATTGAATTACAATTTTAATCTAAAGTAAAATTTAATTTGGATTGATCTTTTGTTCGAAAACTATGCAAGTCCAATTTTGATTGTTGTGTTATAATAGAAAAGATAATCGGTGAAGAAGAATAAATCTTTTTTTATTGAGCGTGGTTGTTCATTTTGATAAAGCGGCAATAGAATCCAGCATGTCCTAGAATGCTTTTGATGCCTTTAACATTTGTTGGTGGTGGAAGCTTTTCTATAACTTCTACTTTTGCCTTATCAACTTCTATTACTTTCTTTAAAATCTCATGCCCAAAAACAATGCCTTTGGTGTCCATGAAATGGAATTTTTCCCTATTAAATCCCACATTGGTCTCAGCACATCTTTCTAATGATGTCTCCAGATTCTTTATGTACAATACGAAAAAATCTCCAAATACTGAAAAAATCAGACATAGAGATCTCGATGCATTTCTCCACTAAGTCTGCGTATATTGCCAACATGCATCTTTGAAAAGTAGTTGGGGCATTACACAATCAAAATGGCATTTTTCTGTAGGCATAGACACCACAAGGAAAAGTAAATGCTGTCTTTTCTTGATCTTGTGGATCCACAACAATTTGGTTGTATCTTGAATAACCATCTAAGAAATAGTAGAATGCCCGCCCTGATAATCTTTCCAGCATCTGATCCATGAAGGGCTTGGGGAAGTAATCTTTTCTGGTGGCCGCATTGAGTTTGCGGTAATCAATACATACTCTCCAACCAGTAACAGCTCTGGTTGGAACTACTTCATTTTTGTGAGTTTGGATTACTGTCATTCCTCCTTTCTTTGGCATCACTTGGACAAGACTTACCCAGTTTCTATCTGAAATAGGGTAAATCATTCCAGTTTCTATCTAAAATAGGGTAAACTTATAATTTAACCGTACCACTTTATTCGAAGGGTACGTATAAAGAATAAAGAATAAAGAAATAAATAAATGTCAGTTGCATAAATGTATATGACAGAAAATAAATGTTAGTTGCGGAAAGTAAATGACTGAAAGTAAAAGTTAATAGGTATATCACTCATTATAATTGTGTATTTTTTCTTTTAACATATATACAATTTATGGAATAAATTGCACTTTGATTCAAGGTTTCTATATTTGTCAACAAATAGAATTTTTAAGTTAACACTTTACTATTTTACATTTGCGTCTCTTTCAAGTTTCGATTGTCGTATAGTATAGGGTTATGTCGAACAATAAGGAATTGCCTAATAGAAATGTACTCATACTTTGTATCTTTTATCAAAAGTAATAAAGTAACAATTAAAGTTGTTTTTGTAATTTTATGAATGGAAAATTGATTTAAAAGATGGAATTATTTCTTAACTCAAATGATTTTGAAAACATTATGAGTTATGTGTTATACATTCGGTTAATTCCACACACCATTTCTAAATCCTTCATCTAATGTTCTAGAATGATAAGATGATTTTCAATTCTTATGTAATACACTAAACAATAGTTAGTGCCACTCGTCGGAGTAGGTTGTCACAGTCTACTTCAGGCTCGATTAACATCATTTAGCCTTAAACATAAGTTGCTTAAAATATATGCTTGATGTGGCAAGTGAACTAAGTTTTAGGTTATACTTTTTTTTACTTGTCAACACTTTAAGAAGAAGCATTTTTGGATCTTTAAATCAAGTTTTAGGTGATCAAGCTAAAACCGCATTAAGAACTTCTTAAAGAATCAAAACTTAACCAAAAAGTAATAACTTGAATGTATTGAAATCAAAATATGATACAAATGAAGAGAATAAATAACCTTACACCATGATTCCAAATGAGGTTACAAAATGCTTTTTTTGAACCTCATTTTCCAACTCCATTCCCTTCGAATTTCTAAGAACTAAAAGCCTAAAAACCGCCTAAGAACACTCTAAAAAGAGAGAGAACCGAAATGGGAAGAAGAAGAAGAAGAAGAAGAACAATTTACAACATATGTACAATATATTTACAATATGTTAAATTGAGGAGGTGGGTGTGCCTTTTGTAGGCAAAGTCATGGGAGCTTAGCTTCCTTGTTTGGCTACCCAGTGCCTGACAAAGTTCACCCAATCTGGTGAGTCAGCAGCTTGTCCCATCTAGGGCAGCTAGCTTGGACAGCCTATTGTGGGCTAAGTTACATGCATGGTGACACATCCTACTTGCTTGTTCAGAACATATGTCATGCATGAGGTCATGTGCTTGGCCTTTTAGCAAATAATAGGGAAGTTGTTTGACGACTTGCCCAAGATTTTTCATGGCTAGGTTTCTGACTTGTTTTGCCGCCCAGCTGAAGCATGGCCCATGCCCAGCTGCTTGGTTCCTTCAGGGTGAAGGAACCAACCATTCTTCATGGTGAAGAAACCATCATTTCTTCATGTCGAAGCAACCTTTGTTCCATGATTTCTTGAGTTGGTTTGAGTTGGTTACTTGGCACTTTTGGCATGATTTCTTCAAGTCTAAGTCAGCTTTTGAGTTGATGTTTTGCTTTGCATACCTAGCTTGGGTTTCTTCGTGGTGAAGAAAGGTACATTTTTTCAAGCCTAATTCATCTTTCGTGACAAGCTTAAGCACACAACATGTCGTACTTAGCTTGTTTCTTTTGAAAAAACAAAATTTAACTCTTGGCTTTCTTTTGAAATGATCAATTTCCTACAAAATTCAAGGAAAAATTGGATAAGAGGTGATCAAAATTTATATATCCAATAATAGTAGTAGTTGATGTCCCTTTGGTTCGAAATAACCCTATATTATACCACAATTGAATCTTGAAAGAGATGCAAGTGTAAAATAGTAAAGTGTTAAACTTTATAAATTTTATTTGTTGAATAAAGATTCCTAAAAACATATGTTCAAACCAATTCATGGTTTGTAACTTTGTACATAGGAATAATATGCAAAAGAGGGCAATCCAATCAATGGATTGTTACTTGACAAATAAAGAGTGATGAATAATAATCTAACCGCTAACATTTATTTTCTATCACTTATTTTCCGCAACTAACATTTATTTTTTGTCATTTACATTTCTACAACTAACACTTATTTATTGCTTGATTCTTTATTCTTTATATCAACCCTTTGAAAGAAGTGGTACGGTTAACTTCTAACTTTATTCTTTTGTTCATTTTATTCTTTGATACCAACCTTTCATAAGAAATGATATGGTTAAGTTAATAAAATGAGACTGACCTTTATGGTATGGTTAAAAGGAACCTAAAAAGGGAGTAAATAAATAAAGTCACAAAAGAAATTGTTCATCACTCATCACTATTAATAAATTGAAATAACTTGCACACTAGCAAAACCCTTTCAACAAGTGACACTAAGCCTTGTTGTTGAGGGGGAGTTTCCCAATGTAGAAATCCACTTTCAAAAAATTGGCGCAGCTGTTGGGGAATTGATCTTAGAAATTTTTTATATATTATATTATATCATTAATAATTATGCATAAAATTTATTTTTACTTATTGTACAAATTTAATATTTTTAGTTTGTATAAAAATGTAAATTACAATCCTTGTTTAATTTCTTTTCTTACTAATCTTTCTTTGGGAATAGACAGATTTCCTTTTGTGTTTTATTTCAGGAAATGGAACATCATATCAACATCCAAATTGAAATAGACTATTTCATAAAGGAGTTTCAACAGAAGCTCAACAAAGTGTACCAATAGTTACAAAATTTACCGAAATAGTTGGAGAAGGAACAACACTTTTGGTGTCATGGTTGTGCTATTCAAAGGTCGGTTTGTTTCATCAATACCCAATCAACATCTCACCAATCTCAAAATAAAATGGAGGAAATACTGGAGCAATTCATGTAGACAACCATCAAGCATCAACAAATCACAGATGATGCTATTAAAAAAATGGAGGATCAAATCAGACACATAGTTGAACATCATTAATCTATTTCAAAGCATTGCAAAAGTATCACAACCAAAAGTAGAAAAACAATGGGAAGGGTTATTGAAAAATAAAAAGAAAGAGAAGAAGGAGAAGAAAAAGAAAAAAATGTACATAAAAAAATAGATGTACCATAAACTAGCGGGGTAGAAAAAGAAGAAAAACAATACATGCTAGTTTAGAAAAAATACCCTATCCCACAACTCCATCAAAAGCTAAGAAGAGGATAGATATGGAAAGCGAAAATTGATAGTATGAGTGGAAAATGAAGAAATTCAGTTTGACATTTTCCAAGCCATGCATCATCCAAGAGTTAAGGGGCAATGTTTTCATATTGATATTCTTGAAGAAACTGCTCAGACGAGCCTCAACCTGATGACTATTGGGAGATGCAAGAACTCAATTTGGAGGCTGGAGAAAAGGAAAAACTGGTCATAAATTTTTATGATGATCAAATTTCTCCAATAACAATGCCTGACACAAATCAAAGTTGAGATGATAAAAAAGAACAAGAACTAGAATTGAAAGAGTTACCTTCACACTTGAAGTAGGCATTCCTATAAGGCAACCTCAATAAAGTAGTTATCAGCAATAGCTCACTTTCCACTTTGTAAGAAAAAAAGAGATACAAGTCTTAGAGAGGCACCAACAGGCGATTGGTTGGACTCTGAAAGATTTAAAAGGAATAATTCATTCTTACTGTATGCACAAAATTATGATGGAAGATGATTAAAAGCAAGTAGATCAACCACAAAGAAGGCTCAATCCAACAATGAAAGAACTCATTCGGAAGGAAGTGGTTAAAATTTTGGAAGCTGGAATGATTTACCCTATTTCGGATAGCAAATGGGTAAGTCCTGTCCAAGTGGTGCCAAAGAAAGGAGGAATGACGGTAATCCGAAATGACAACAATGAAGTTGTTCCAACCAGAGCTGTTACTGGTTGGAGAGTATGTATTGATTACCGCAAACTCAATGCGGCCACCAGAAAAGACCACTTCCCCATGCCCTTCATGGATCAGATGCTGGAAAGATTATCAAGGCGGGCATTCTACTATTTATTAGATGGTTATTCAAGATACAACTAAATTGTTGTGGATCCACAAGATCAAGAAAAGACAGCATTCACTTGTCCTTTTGGTGTATATGCCTACAGAAAAATGCCATTTGGATTGTGTAATGCCCCAAATACTTTTCAAAGATGCATGTTGGCAATATTCGCAGACTTAGTGGAGAAATGCATCGAGATCTCTATGTCTGATTTTTCAGTATTTGGAGATTCTTTCAAATTATACATCAAGAATCTGGAGACAGCATTAGAAAGATGTGTTGAGACCAACCTGGTATTTAATTGGGAAAATTTCCATTTCATGGACACCAAAGGCATTGTTTTGGGGCATAAGATTTTAAAGAAAGTAATAGAAGTTGATAAGGCAAAAGTAGAAGTTATAGAAAAGCTTCCACCACCAACAAATGTTAAAGGCGTCAGAAGCTTTCTAGGACATGATGGATTCTGCTGCCTCTTTATCAAAATGAACAACCACGCTCAATAAAAAAAGGATTTATTCTTCTTCACCGATTATCTTTTCTATTATAACACAACAATCAAAATTGAACTTTCATAGTTTTCGAACAAAAGATCAATCCAAATTAGATTTTAGTTTAGATTAAAATTGGCCAAGTCTATTTTTTTTAAGACTAGTAGCGGTAGTTCTAGCGATCAACTCAGTATTTTCAAAAAAAAAATTCTTTATTAAGAAAAGGTAATTAATCGACTATTTACGAGTCTAGATAATATTTTTCGTTGTTTACTAATAAATCCACTAATTAAACTCATGTTTTTATAATCAATTTGACCCTCCGACCCAATCGGGGGCAAACCTCTACAAAAAGATCGCTTTGATTTAAGAACGAGTCGCTTAGATTTATCCATGGATTGTTTATTCCTATCCTGAAAATAGTATTTCTTACCCAAAAAATGGTTCGTATTTTTTATATTATTACTTTCTATAGATGATTTTTTATTTATATATAATATATATTTTTATGTTATATAATTATATATATAGTTTAATAAGTGCCAAAAATATCTAATTTTCATACACGTTTCATGGCACTTATCTTATGCAAATCGTACAAAACCAACTTAATTCAACACTTTTCAGATAAATTGTCATACTTTGATTATATAATTTGTCCACCTCTTTTCTATGTCTTTGTGTAAAGTTTTTAGAAGTAATCAAGAGAAGAAAAATTCAAAAGAATAGTCAAGCAAACAGGTGTCCTCATCAGCCAAATTTGATGCCCACATGGCAAGCTAAGTGCATAGCCTAAGCATGGACCAAAAACATGAAATTGCTCGCTAAGAAACCTGACATGGACCACAGGATCGCCTAACATGACCTGGCACCAACTTGGCTCGGTCAGTCACAAGCATGGCACAATTGAACTCAAGTTTGGCACAAGCCCACCTACTCAAGCAGGCAACTTAGCGTGCACCTGAACCACCCAACAAGGAACCAGACACATGGCTAGATGGGACAACCTCCTCACCAAGCACCTACCTGCCCTGACCAACATGTTGAATCAGGCAGCTCAGCGGTGGCACCTAGGAGCCTGGCGGTTTCGACCCAGCAAGTGGTCAACATGACATGGCCACCAAGCAAGGATTACATCATGCATGACCTCACTTGACAAGGGTCTTGAGCACTTTTAAGAATAACTCACGATAGTTTGGTCAAGTAGCTCAAAACTAGCTTGGGTGGGTCAACAAGAAGCAACCGACTAAGCTACTTGGACAAGGACCAAACCCATGCTAAAGGGTTTGGTATATGCACCTGGCGTGGACCAAGAGGACATGGAGGTGTCCAGGGTACCTATAACTAGATGCCCTCTTCCACATTCAAAAATACATTCCATTCTTCACGTCTTCTCTCCACAAAAACTTCTCTATAGAATTCTTTCGTCTTGGGGCCACGGTTCCAAGCTAGTACTTAGGTAATTTTTTGTCATTTTCTCTTAGAATTCAAGAGGATAAAGGAGTTGGAAATGTGATACTAAAGTTAATTTTGCAATCTCATTTGTGTCCAAAAGCATCTCATCCATGGATAGATGGCTCATGCTCTTACACATTGATTTAGATTTTGGTGTAATGTTATTTCTTTTCTTCATTTGTATCATCTTTTGATTTCAATATATTCAAGTTATTACTTTTGATTAATTTTTATTCTTTAAGACGTTCTTAATGTGGTTTTAGCTTGATCACCTAAAACTTGATTTAAATATCTGAAAATGCATCTTCTTAAGGTAATAACAAATAAACTAAAAAGTGTAACCTACACCTTAATTCACTTTCCATATCAAGGCATCATTTTATGCAACTTGTGTTCTAGGCTAAATAAAGATAATGGATCCTGAAGTAGGGTGTGACAACCTACTCCGACGAGTGGCAGTTAAATATTATTTAGTGTATTACACATGGTTTGAAAATCATCTTTTCATACTAGGACACTAGATGGAAACTTAAAGACATGGTGTTTGGAAATAATCAAAAGTATAACACATAACTTGTTTAATGTTTTCCAAATCATTTTAATTTAGAAATAATTCCATAATTCAAACCAATTTTCTCCTCAAGAATTTGTGAGTATTAGTTTATGTTTCCTTGCTAATGTTTGTGCAACAACATAACAAAAAACCTTCAAAAGGTTGTTAATCATTAGTTTTGCTATAATATGCCTATAATATTTTTGCTATCTTCTATTAATGCAATTTCCTTTGACTCGACATAACATTATACTATACTACAATTGAATCTTGAAAGAGATGCAAGTGAAAAATAGTAAAGTGTTAACTTATAAATTTTATTTGTTGATAAAGGATTCCTAAAAACATAAGTTCAGACTAATTAATAGTTTGTAACTTTGTACATAGGAATAACAAGCAAAAAGTGAAATCCAATCAATGGATTGTTACTAGACAATAAAAGAATGATGAATAATAAATCTAACCACTAACATTTACTTTCTGCCATTTATTTTCAACAACTAACATTTATTTTTGTTATTTATTTTCCGCAACGAACATTTATTTTCCGTCACTTACTTTTCAGCAACTAACATTTATGTATTGCTTTATTCTTTTATTCTTTATACTAAACCTTCGAAAGACGCAATGTGGTTCACTGCTAACTTTATTCTTTTGTTCATTTTATTATTCTCTGATACCAACCTTTCGTATCAAATGGTATGGCTAACATAATAAAATGAGACCGACCTTTATGGTATGGTTAAAAGGAACCCGAAAATGGAGTAAATAAATAATGTCACAAATTAAAGAAATTGTTCATCACTCATCACTCTAATCTTAAATAAAATACAATGGAAAATTCTATCAACAAATTGACTATTTGTTGAGGGGGGAACTCCTCAATAATATTATCTCAACATATTTTTATATAGTATATAGAATATATATGAAAAACTGGTCATTTTTTTTGGAATGGTGACAGAGAAACGATCAATTTTATTTATTTCATTATTTATGTGTGAATCATATGCTTGAAACAACGGAGACAAAAATTTCTCAATTCCAATCGACTGGCATATTGTGTCGATTGTTTTAAGTAATATATCTTGAAATACTAGTTGATTACTTATAACACTACTATTATGAGCACAACTAGTACATTCCAAAATAACCGCTACTCAGATATCTTTACCCTTGTCCATGAACCACCTTTGGGTTTTTGATTCACTTTAAACTCTTCAATTTTTGGATTAGAAGAAGAAAAATAAAAGGGTAAAAGGAGAAGTTGATAATCCTAAATAAAATTATGGACGATTTCCTTGCTATTAATATAAATATAGTACAATACTAAATAATAATTAATACAATAACTTTGAACTAATCTTCTAGGATTATGATAATGTTGACCCCGCCCTAGCCATTTCATTTCAATTTTGGGTCTCACTCTATTCTATTATTATTCTCTTATTAATAGAAATGGAATTGAAATAATATTTCCATAATAGAAGATATGGAATTATTAATTCAATTCCATTTAGGCTTTGACCAAATTTCGAGTTTCACTGAGGTTGAATCCACCCTTCTTCTTTCTATTTTCTAACTTATTCGAATTCTAAAAGAAAGAAAAAAGAAGAAAAGCGGGTTAATCATAGATATTTGATTGTATTTTGAATCTTCTTTACCCCTTCCTATGCCAATAACTAGAATGAAAAAAACAGGAATATTAGTGCATCTGGGAATAAACAATTGATCTCTATCAAGAGATCCGCTAAAGCACCGAATCATGAAGTACTAATCATTGGTGCCACAGAGAGATCTCGCATTTGAAATCTCCTTTTTTTCATTATTGTAATTTGTAATACATAATGACATAGAGGAATACGATGAGATGGTTATTAACTAACTCAATAACCACTTATATTTGTCGGTAGAATCCCAAATTAAAATGTACAACAATTTATTCAATATAAAAAAATAGGTCTATTTCTACCCGAGCAGCCCCAAAAAATATATTCCCGATTTAGGGAAATTTCCAATATTTTATTTTTTTATTATAAATAATTTTTATTCTTATTCTATAGAATATATATATATATAGAGAAATTAAAAAATGGCAGGATAATTGATATATATATATATATATATACCAACAGCGAAAATAAAAATATGGAAAACATGATATGGAAACCAAATGATAGGGATGTAGCGCAGCTTGGTAGTGCATTTGTTTTGGGTACAAAATATCACGGATTCAAATCATGTCATCCCTAACTATTATTTATCCTATGAATAGTATCAATATATCACAATATCTTGTGATATATTCATATTATATATGCATGCAAGATGTATGGGGGTCTCATAAAATTATTTATGAGAATAAAGAGCTCTTACTTCATTTAAATGGAACATGGGTCTCCAAAACCCGATGTTATAGGTTCAAATCCTACAGAGCGTGATTCTATTCTTGTTAGATCCAGACATAATTACTCTGCGAAACATTTGAACCACAGTCTAAAAGTCTGAATTTGACCTCTAGGATTAGGATTAAAACAAAGAAATAGTAGGTCAACAAACAAAAGAGGTGTTAATTGATCAAAGGTCTAAGTGATCACCATATCGGTATTGTAAATATGCAGTTACGAATAATCCAGTAATAGGAATTAGACCTAACATGATTCCAAAGAGAAAAACTTCAATCATTTGAATTTGTTTTCGTATTCCACCTTAAACAGTGATGATTTCGATTTTTATCCCTAAAACAGAATGATATTAAGCTAGGAATTTAAAATATGAACACATGCATAGGTCATATGTAAAAGTTGGACTTTGGGAACTCATTTTATCAAAGAAACAAAGTTCAAAAGTTCCCTTGACTCTCAAGTACTTTGGGGTTGTTTACATGGCTTCATAGCCTTCACCAATCAAACTTAAACAACTAAAATAAGATTGAAATCATAAATACAAAGTGCTAAACAAGTCAATAGAACATGCAAAGGCTTTATTTTTTGTTTTAAGAGGATAAAGATATACCACACCATCCAAGACACCCTTTTGAATCTGTCATCAACACAAGGAAGTGGGTTAGTGTTTAGGGACCCTTAAGCCACGTTTTTCAGAAGCTCAAACTTTTAAACAGAAAGCTCTCCAACAGGCGATGGCAATTTAGCATAGCCACAACTATGTTTAGCACAATTAGAAGCCTAGAACTCAACTACAACACCTAACAACACATGGGTTCACTTCCTACCTAGGGCAGAATTTTTGTAACAGCCAAAACAGTGGTTGCATTGTAGAATTTTCCACAATCAGAATTCAAAAATGGATTCCCCATACCTTGAAATGGTTGACTACCTCCTTGGAAGTAAATCTAGAGAAGAAAATGGAACAAAACCACAAACAACTCATTCTAAAACTTCACCTAACTCATGGATGATCAAGAGAAGAAATAAGCTATAAGGAACCTAGAGATTGAAGAAATAAGGCCATAGACATGACAACATTCCATGAGGATTCAGATTTCTCACTTGCATGTGAGTTTGGAGAAAAAGATGGAGGTGTTCTCGCTCCCTCCTTGTTGCCAACGTTAGAGAGAAGAAGAAGAAGTTGTGGGGTTGTGGTTTCTGTTTTCCTTGTGGTGTTATGGCTAAATACAAGTTAAAGATGCTTTATATAGATAGTGGATCAGTTAGTGGGCTGAGTGAAGAAGTGATTAATGGGTTAACACAAGATTTAGAAGGAGTTTAAGGCATTTAGTGGAAGCTAGACATCTATATGCATGGCAATTTATTGATTTGTCTAGTACTACCTTTGTGTAGTGTATAGATGTGTTTCTTGCATCCTATGATACCTCTAGACAATTTTAAACATTGTCTAGATTAGGATAGATGATAGTCCATGCTTTCAAATGATCAACAAAAAAGTTACAGGTACTCTAGGTAACCCAGTTCAAAGGTTTACAGCAAAACTATGCTTTTCTAGTAAATTTTGTCTAAGTTATCATATAGAAACACTAGGTTTGGTGGCCACTCAGGCCATTTTATTAAATCCTAAGACAAAACATTTGCCCGATAACAGTTAACCTTCAACTTGGACAACTTAGTTTTTAAAACTAAACTGACTTGTTTCTTTTATTTTAAATTTAAATCTAACTTAATTATGCACTAAGAACTAATACATATAATATTAACTAAACTCCCTAGTTCATATTTCTTTCTTAACACAATCCTACACATATCTTACTTGTTATCCAAGTAAGTCAATTCTTACTCTAATAATCCTTATTTTGGATATAATTAATAAATATATATCTTTCTATTATCAGTAAGAGTATATTTATACACACATTTACACACACACAAACACATATAAAGTGGGTTTTCCATGAAGAAGATTTAGACCAACATGTTCTATTTGATACTAGTAGGAGAAGAACCCGACTCAGTATTGCGTGGATGGCAGCTCAAAATCAGCCTCATGAAAACCTTATATTCCTTGAGGAGGTTCTACCATGTGGAAACACTCTTTAATGGAACTTTAGCTTCAACTGGTCGTGACCAAGAAACTACTGATTTCACTTGGTGGGTCGGGAATGCCTGACTTATCAATTTATCTAGTAAACTGTTAGGGGCTCATGTGGCCCATGCCGGAATAATAGTATTCTAGGTCGGAGCAATGAACCTATTTGAAGTGGCTCATTTTGTACCTGAAAAGCCCATGTATGAGCAGGGTTTGATTTTACTTCCCCATGTAGCTACTCTAGGTTCGAGGTAGGTCCTAGGGGAGAAGTTATAGACACCTTTCCATACTTTGTGTTTGGCATACTTCCCTTAATTTCCTCTATAGTATTGGGATTTGGCAGTATTTATCATGCACTTCTGGGACCGGAGACTCTTGAAAAATCTTTTCCTTCTTTCGTTATGTATGGAAAGATAGAAATAAAATGACTACAATTTTGGATATCCACTTAATCTTGTTAGGTATAGGCGCTTTTCTTCTAGTATTGAATGCTCTTTATGTTGGGGGTATATATGATACTTGGGCTCCGAAGGGGAGATGTAAGAAAAATTACCTTTTGATAAATTTAGCATTTACTACGTTTGGATAAGGAAAGAATGTAGAAGGAAAGAAAGTAAAAGGAAATAGAGTAGAAGGAAAGAAAAGTGGTATAAAATGAAATGATAATTTTATTGTTTACTATGATTTAAAATGGAAGAATAGTGAGAGGAAAGAAAATGCACACTTATATATAATTTATATAAAAATGACATAAGTACCCTCATTATATATAATTATGTAGCATGTGTTTTTTTAAAAACCATTTTTTTACTGTTACAAATTACATAACTAAACAATTTATTTTTAATAATATTGATTAGTATTTTTTAAGTAACATAAACTAAGTTTAGTATAATAATTTTTGTTTATAAAATTTAAAAAAAAAATCATTAACATCCTATATCTTCTTCGCACTAATGTATCTAAAGAAGATATAACTCTTTGACAACCACTTTTGTATTTTTAACCATCTCACTTCCAACATTTGTGTTTTGTCTTTTTAATTTATTTAGTATTTATTATTTTCTTGGTAGTTTTAAGTAATTATGTTTCTTTTTTATTTTCAATCTTTTTTTAATTGAGAATACACAATTATTATTTATTTTTTGAGTTTAAAAGCAACAAAAACTAATTTTAGATAAAAATAAATATAAAAAAAGTTACATTATATCTGTTTTCACATACATTATTTTTCTTTCAATTCATTCATGATGGAAAGGAAGATTTGGAATTTTTTGTGGTTTTCTTTCCTTTCTTCATTTTCTTCACAAACTTAGGAGGGAAAATAATCTAGGTGGTATTGCAATGAGAGGGTGGAAACAAACATTTTCCACCACTTTTATTTCCTCCTATTTTATTTCCTCTTGTTTTCTATACAACCAAAGGAGTGGAATATTTTAAAATTAGTTAGAATGTACCGATGAATTTGCTTTTTGTTTAGGAAAGGCTTGAGACTCTATGATAATGCAATAAAATGGCTTTTTTTTTTTTCCAAGTATAAACAAATAATGGAGAGGAAAGTTTTGAGAGAAGCAAACTTCTTACAATTATTAAAAGATGGTCAATTTAGATTTAATGAAAGTTAATTTCAATTAATTATAAAATATTTGTCTATTAATTAGACTGTGTTATTTAGTTACACATCTTAGTAAGTTGACTGTATCATTTAGTTACACATCTTAATAAGTTAATTTCGATTTATTTATAAAATATTTGTCTATTAATTTCCTTGCTTTTCCGTATGTGTGTGAATGTTTTTTCGTAAGAGACCAAAATCAACAAGCAGGATGGATTCTAAAGGAAATGAAAAGAAGAAACGAGGGCTACATTTTATTTGTATTTGGAATAATAAAGAAACGACATAAAACTTTATTATTTTTTGGAGATAAATTGAAAATTATAAATCAAACTAGATGTTAAATGGTTTACTTTGACCTATTAAGTTTATTATCTTCTCTATTCCACTCCAATTAATTCTGGGCCAATGACACTTTGCTATCTCAAGGAAACTAGGAGGAGTATCTCACGTTGATTCAATTATGCATCTTCTTTTATTATTTACATAACAGATTAACTTTATAAGAAATTCGTGAACACTAAAACTTTGTCAACCAATTTGAGGAATTATACTGAAGAAACATTGAAACTAATATTCTTAATGCCAAGGTCATCATCTTTAGATTTAAATAAAATGACAAAAGAGTATCATTTCTGAAGTCATTCTTGATGTAAAGATGCTTAATTTCCCACCATCCCTCAAGAGAGACAAGCAAAAGAAGTGGGATGAAAATTGTATAAGTTCTGGTCAATTTGTGTGTGCAGTGTCAATATTATAAGCCTAGTCATAAAATGAACAAGGATAGAATTGAGTCCAATTGAGTCGAGCTTGACTTGATGCATTACAAGTTTACTTGAGTTAAGTTCAATATGAATTATTTTTTTAGTTTAAGATTTGCTAAATTAAAGTTTATAAACTTTTAAGCCGCTTAACAGATTAAGTTTGCTAGGCATTGATATATTATTACATATATGTGTATATATACATTTAAAAATGATACTTTTATATTATTTTCTATGAAAAATGGTTTTACATATATAATTTATATTACATTATACATATATATATGAGAAGGAATCCGTTTACACCTAATTTAAGTTACACTAATTACACCTCAATCTTAGGTATTCATTTTCTTAAATCCAACGGACCAAATGAGTGAAACTTAAGAGTTATTTAAAATTTCTATTTTTCTCTCTCATCATTTATTTCACTAACTCATTCGGTACGTTAGATTTAAGAAAATGAATGACTAAGATTGAGTGTAACTAGTCTAACTTAATTTGAATGTAAACAGATCTCTCCTCTATATATATAATAAATTTTAAAATATTTATATACTATATGTAAGATTATATATATAATATGTACAAATTTGTAGATGATTTATCTGTATATGTATGTGTATACATACATATAGGATGTGACTAAGTGATAATAATTTCTTTTGTGATAAATGAGAACAATTCATATGTACTACTAGATCTTATTTGAATTGAAAATATAATATATATTAAAAGATAATTGTACACGCTCTTTAAGTGACTCTACAAACATTAGCTAATTTTAATTTTAATCATTCATGAATTACTTTATGGCCTAAATTTATTGTTCTTACAATGTTATACAAAAATCGTTCTCTCTTGGGTCGCATATGAAGCTAATGAGTCGAATTACAACGAACTCATTTTTTATAGCTAAAGTTCATGAAACAAGTTTATTAGTTCAAATTAATTTCTAGTTGTTTCAATTTATTGTCAAGTCTAAATGAATACGAAGATATAGATTTAATGATGACTAGTGATATTTTAATTTTTTTCATTAAAGAGGACATTATGTAATTTAAATATTTTTATTTTATTAACAAATCTATTTATTGTTAAGTTATTTATTAATTTAATGTCGCGGATAATTGATGGAGTAGTCCTTTCCCCTTTTCTTGCTTTCCTCCTTTTCTTTATTCCACATTGATAAGTGCCAAAAATACCTACTTTTCATACATTTTTCATGGCACTTATCTTATGCAAATCATGCAAAACCAACTTAATTCAATATTTTTTAGATAAATTGTCAGATTTTGATCTTATATTTTTTATCACCTAGTTTCCAAATCTTTGTGCAAAGTTTCTAGGAAAAATAAAGAAGAAGAAAAATAATCAAAAAATACATAGTCAAGCAAGGAGGTGTCCACATAGGCCATATTGATGCACACATGAAGTTGTTCACTAAGCAGTCTGGCGTGGACTTCAGCCCCGCCCAGCTAACCTGGAACAAACTTGGCTCGGTCAGGCACAAACTCATGCTGAAGAAACTGACTAAGTTGCTTGGTCATGGACCAAACCCATGCTGAAGGGTTTGATGCGCCTGCCATGGAGAAGCAGGTGAGCCAGACGATGCCCTGGTTTGCCTATAAATTAGGCCCATTTCCAACCATTTCAAGATATCTCACACACTTGAAAATCACTCCATTTTTTATTCTTCTTCTTCACTTCTTCTCTCTAGACATTGTAGCCTCGGTTCTAAGCTTGTTCTAGGTAAGTTCTTGTCAATTTTACTTAGAATTCAAGAGGAAAAAGGAGATGGCAAATGTGATACAAAAATATATTTTTGTAATATCATTTGGTTCCGAAAGCATCTCATCCTTGGAGAGATCACTCAAGCTCCTAAACATTGTTTTGGATTATTGTGTAATGTTATTTCTTCTCTTCTATTGTACTATCTTTTGAAATCAATACATGCAAGTTATTACTTTTTAGTTAAGCTTTGATTCTTTATGAAGTTCTTAATGCAGTTTTATCTTTATCACTTAAAACTTGATTTAAAGATCCAAAAATGTTTCTTCTTCAAGTGTTGACAAGTGAACTAAAAAGTATAACATACACCTTAGTTCACCTGCCACATCAAACATCTATTTTAAGCAACTTATGTTCAAGGCTAAGTGATGTTAATGGAGCCTGAAGTAGGGTGTGATAACCTACTCTGACGAGTGTTAATTAACTATCATTTAGTGTATTTCATAAGGTTTAAAAATCATCTTATCATTCTAGGACACTAGATGAAGGATTTAGAATTGATGTGTGTAATTAACCAAAATTATAACACATAACTTGTTAATGTTTTTCAAAACCATTTGGAGTTTAGAAATAATTCTCTATTTCAAACCAATTTTCTCCTCCAGAATTTGTGAATATTAGTTTATGTTTTCCTTGTTAATTTTTATGCAACACAACACAAAATCATCAAAAATGTTTAATCATTATTTTTCCTATAATATGTCTAATCATTTTCTTCTATTAAGCAATTCTCTTTGGTTTGACATAACCTTCTACTATACTACAATTGAATCTTGAAAGAAATGCACATGTAAAATAGTAAAGTTTTAATTTATAAATTTTATTTGTTGACAAAGAAAGAAAAATACAAAGTCATAACGAGTGATCTAACTACTAACTTTTACTTTCAGTTATTTCCATTTCCACAAGTAACATTTATTTTTTGTCATTTAAATTCTGCAATTAACTATTTATTGCTTTATTTATTTATTTTTTACCAACCTTCCATAAGGAAGTAGTTCGGTTAATAAAGGAAACCGGAAAATAAATATCACTCATTATCACTTGTATTAATTTGTTAATTTCATATAATTAAACCGACGTTGGAAATTATTCCAACAAAGCCGAGATGGTATGAAGTTGTTAATAATTCAATAAAGTTAAGTTTTTGATCAAATGAATATTCTTGAAACCATTATGCCGGCGTTGGAATTTATTCCAACAAAGACGAGATGGTGAGCAAAGACTAAACCAAGTAAATAAATAAAAATCAGAAACTTGACTAAAAATAATAGCATCGAAAAAAACGCTTTCAACACACATATTTTATCTTTTTCAGACTACTATGTTTTTGTGGTTGGACACTAAAATGTAAGTAGTAAATGACTTTTATCACTTATTATTCTTTTTATATTAACATATTCTTCATTAACTAACTAATCATGATTATTAATTTTATGAGTGATAAAAGATTTTACTCAAATTAAACTAAATCCTAGATAGAAATTGCCATCTTTTAAATTTTATTACAAATCAAAAAATTTGAAGAATCATATAATGATAAATATTAATTTACACTATTTTATAAACTTGAGAGAATAAAGTAAATTATAAATGGAAAGAAAAATAAAAATGATAAGGATAATAATATGAACTTATTCCCCCACCCTATCTTGGAAAGATTAATCTTTCGTGGTACTATATAAGTGAGGGTCCTTTATGGTATTGTTCTTTGAGTAAAAGGATAAATATAACATTAGTCTTGGACTTTAGAGTGAATTAAAACCTCTTCATTCTCGTCATATGATAGTATTGTTAGAGTCAAACATCTATGTGATAATTAATAAACACTTTAAATGGATTCTTCAATTTCATAACATAACATAAATCCAAATAATAATTTGTACCAGAAATATAGAAGAACCTATAAATTCATCCAATTATTTGTACCACCATATTTTATTTGATAAATAATGATATTAATGGTATTCGTAGTAGCATAATTCATACATTTGGGGTATCATAATCATACAGACATGGATTCTCTCTCGTTATGTTCCACTTGCAATCAGGCAAGCAAACATCTTCATCTCTGCTCCAATTGTAAATGTTAAATCAGTGTAATTTTCCATTCTATATGAAGCCACATAAAAACAATGTACTCTGGTGAAAGTTAATATGAAATTGGAACTTAAATTCCTTATTATAGTTGATAACATGAACACCAAGGTCATCATCTCTTGATTTACAATGAATTTTCAAAGGAATACTAGCATCCAAACCATTCTTGATATAAATGTGTCTGTATCTGCCCTACAATCCTTCACTTACAGTTATAAGAGAGATGATCAAAATCAATGAAAATAAGAAGACATGGGTGCCTAATCTTCCCGTCAATATCACTTCTCAACGTTTGTGTATGTATGATAGGGAAAATCTCAAGTGCACGATTATATCGTCAAGTAATAAAATATCGATCCCACGAGGACTGGATAATTCCTTTAACTATAACAATTAATTTATACTTAACTCGAAGAGGAATTAAAAGTGAATTTAGAACAATTGAACAATTGGCAAGAATAATTACGAAAATATTAAAAAGGATTAAAGTCTAATTTACGAATAGTTCCCAACCTTTATACTTGCAAATCCTTGTTTTCCTCCTTTTCATGAACTTTAAGTTGTGAGGGTGAATTGCTCTTTCATATGTGTCATCCTCTATCGAGCTCTGACATGTTTACTCAATTGAGATCGCACCTACTCTCATGGTATGATTATCAATCGAATCTTTTACTTGAATCTTTTTATCCAACTACTTCGTAGCAACCCAAGGTGAATTCGAGAAACTCCCGAGAATCCTAATACTACTCTCGTGAATTAGGATTCTAGTTTGGATAATTGAATGGTCAGATTGTTGGGTTCACCTCTCGGTCATTCCCCAATGTATTTAAGAGTTGTAATTTGTTGGTCAGACAACTCATACGAATAAAACTCGGTTTAATGATTCAAATCAAAACACTCAATGAAATAGAAGTAAGAAAAAGTGTTTATTAAATGTAAAATGGCATATCCTTAATCCTAGAAACAAAGGGAATTACTCACTATTATGGAGATGAGAATACCAAATCTAAATTAGAGAATTGCAATGTAAAAGTGTAAAGTATGTCATCCTTCAGGGAGAACCCATATTTATCCTAATTTCAAACTTTTTGGCTAAGCCCAACAAAACAAATCTATAAATAGGAATAGAATATGTCATACACGCCTTCTTTAGGCCCTTCAATTGGTCTTAGCATAGCCTCAACATCAAATTTCATCTTCTTGCATCCAATCTCTACTCTTTTTGGCTTCATTCCACCCAAACTGCACAACATAGCCAAAAACACCCGCTCAACCCAAACAAAGAGAAATAAAAGCTAAAAATAATCATAAAGTCTTATTTATATCCTAAAATGCAATTTAAATTCCATGCAAATATATCATAATTTTATACTCATCAAATCCCTTCAGACTTATCTCTTGCTTGTCCTCGAGCAAGTATTATGTCTAACTTTTACAATCATATTTGAATGACAATATACAAACCATGACCCAAAATAACCAGAACTCTCATGATAGTTTTGAAACAATCCATACATTTAAGACAAGACAATCATTAAAAAATTTAATTCAAGCTAAGTCTTTGAGTGATAATAGCTGCATGAATCAGGGTCACTCTTCTCCCATCATTCTCATGTGTTTAATGGTCATTGTGTTTCACTCAAATTTTCATGAAAGTAAATTACCATAGACTTCTTTAAATGGTTGTAATGGGGCCAAGGTGAATGGTCTAGGTAGGATAAACAAAGAAAGGGTAATTCATAAGGCATACAATTATTTCCCAAAATATTTAAACTTTTCAGACATTCAATTGAAGCATTGGGATTTACTTAATAAGCCTTACTTTGTCATATGATCCTTGTTTAATCAATCATTCTCCTTAAAACATTTTTCTTCAAACCTTTCTCTTTAAGTGCACTTTGTATTTTTTTTCTTTATTTTTTTCTTTCATTCTTATGATTTTCTAAAAGAGAAAGAATGAATTTTTTCTTTTTCACCTTTTTATGGTTTCTTTCACTACACATGGCATTTTTACTTTTCCCATTCCTTCAACCAAACATCACAAATTACACCAAACCCCCATTTGAGTAGCTATGAAAAACTCAGTACAATTCATGCTCAAAAGTGGTTAACTAATGGGTTTTAAATGTTTATAGCAAGCGGTTGAAGGTCCAAAGAAAAGCCCTAATTGCCTCCATCATTTTAATGCATACAAACATACTTCAATCTTGAAATGGTCACAAATCAGGTTCTAGAATGTACAATCATAGAAAATTGTGCACTCATGAAAGAAAAAGGGTTTTTATGCAATTGTCAATTCAAATCAGAACCCTTATTGTGTTTGGCACAAGTTTCCCACATTTGGTTCATTCAGCAAAAGGTATGAAACAAAGACCTCAATTTAACCAAATTTAATTCATAATTGTCAAATTTAATGTCTTTCGTGTTATTATTTTATCAAAAGTTTTTTTCAATGGGGTCACAAATCAACAATCATTATTCATGCATACTTTTTCATTTAAAGCATACAGACAACACATGGAACATAGAAGATGATATATGAGATATGAAACATATGCTAATGCATGAAATATGAATATTCAACCTAAAAAATGAAAAAAAAATTAAAACTATATGGGATCCATGATATGAATGTACTATCTAAATTCAAAAAATACCTCAAGATTAGAAACTTACATTATCTATAATGTAAAAATCTAAACAAGAAGAGAAAGAAAAGGAAAACTTACAAGGTTGGTGAAAAGTGTCTTTAACTTATGTGTCAATTATAAGAGGTCGACTTTATTGGGTGTAGTGTAAGTACCTTCAAAAGAAGAGAAAAATGTGTCAAATGGCCCAAATGTCCTAAATGGACTAGGTGCAAATATCCTATTTGAATAGGGCAGCTAATAGGCATTGTCGTGTTAGCATTTCTTCATGTAGTTTTTTTAAATTTTTTTGTTTTACTTTTTAGAGTTTATGATTTTTTTTGTGGCCGAAACTATATACACCCCCCTACAAAGGCTCCAAACTCAGGGAGGCACTAAAGCCAACACTAAAACAATAAAATTTCTGAATTAAAAAAAGGTACCTCCAGCGTGGGTTTCCTCCCACAAAGCGCTTGTTTAACGTCATTAGCTTGACGGTTGATCCTTGCAGCTCATGTAGGGTCCAAGAGGGCTATGTTTGTTTATTTCTCCCATCGTTCATCTACTAGATAATGCTTCAAACTTTGACCGTTCACCTTGAAGTTTCCCCCTTCCTCATTCCATATCTCAACTGTTCCATAAGGGTAGACCTTGGTTACTCTGAACGGACCTGGCCATCTAGACTTTAGCTTCCCTGGAAAGAGCCTCGATATAGAGTTGAATAAGAGAACTAGTTCCCCTACTTGAAATTCTCTACGGAGTATGCGTTTGTCTTGCCATATTTTTTTCGTATATTTCTAAGTGCTAGCATTCTCATAAGCATCCAACCGTAGTTGTTCCAACTCGTGCAGTTGGAATTTCCTCTTTTCTCTAGCAACTTTGAGATCAAAGTTAAGCAATTTGACTGCCCAATACGCTTTATGCTCTTGTTCCACTAGAAGGTGGTAGGACTTATCATAAATCAACCTGAATGGTGACATACAAATAAGTGTTTTATATGCAGTACGGTAAGCCCATAAAGCATCATGAAGCTTTGAGAACCAATCTTTCCTGCTCCTAGACATTGTCTTCCCCAATATGCTCTTAATTGCACGATTTTAAACTTCCACTTGACCATTTGTTTGAGGGTGGTAAGGGGTACGAAGTAGATGAGAAACACCATATTTCTTCAAGAGGTGTTCAAAATGTCTTTCGATGCAGTGTGAGTCTCGATCACTAATAACCAGCCTCGGGACCATAAACCTTGGAAATATGATCTTTTTAAACAGTTTAATGATCATTTTAGAATCAATTTATGGAGATGAAAGTGCCTCCACCCAGTTAGAAACATAATTGACTTCCACCAAGATATATTTGATGTTGTTTGAAGTAGGAAAAGGTCTCATATAGTCAACTCCCCATACATCAAATATCTCCACCTCAAGGACGGGGTTCCTTGGCATTTTATGCCTTTTTGATATGTTCCCCACCCTTTAGCAAGAATCACATGTGAGAATAAAACTCCTTATATCTCTAAATATGTGTGGCCAAAAGAAGCCATATTGGAATGTCTTTGCTACGGTATTTGAAGTACTAGCATGGCCTCCATAAGAGTCAGAATGGCAACAACTCAGGATCTTTGACACTTCTTCTTCAGGAACACATCTTCTATAAATACCATCAGCATAGAGTCGGTAGAGGTAAGGATCACCCCAAACATATTTCTTCAGATCTGATAAGAATTCCTTTTTCTGTTGCGGTGTCATTTTAGGTGGAAGAATCTTGATGGCCAAATAGTTGATAAAGTTAGCATACTAAGGTGCCTCTACAGTGGCGAGGAGGAGACGTTTCTCACCAGGAAAGGAATTATTAATAGGTATGTCTTCTTCCCCTCTACTTGGATGTTCAAGCCGAGATAAGTGATCTACAACTGGATTATCTACCCCTTTCTGTCGACAATCTCCATATCAAATTCTTATAGAAGGAGAATCCACCAGATTAGTTGTGGCGTGGCTTCTTTCTTACTCATCAAGTATCTCAAGACTGAGTGATCAATTAAGACTATAACTTTAGAACCTTCTAGGAGGACCTAAATTTTTCGAAGGCAAACACATCATCTACTAGCTCCTTCTCTATGGTGGCATAGTTGGCTTAAGCTCCATCAAGTATTTTGCATGCATAGTAGGTGGCATGAATCTTCTTGTCCTTCTTTTGGATGAGTTGCATGTAATGCACAGTTTTGGAAGGAGGAAAGTATTTCGGAGGAAAGCCTCCTCCAAACTTCGTCATGTTGCTTGAATTTCAGCATTTTGATTTCTTACCCACATCTTAGCTCTATCTCTAAGTTTATATGGAAACATGCGTTGATGAATAGCATCTTCTAAAGCCACGTGGATCCTTACAGTTTCACAGAATTCCAAGAACTGACCAATATGGGAATTCGGATCTTCATGAACTCCTCCTCCAAGTCGGTTTTGCATCACCATTTGGATCAAAGCAGATGACAAAGAAAAGTTCTCTACCTCAATAGCTGGCGGATTATTCTCGGACGTGAACTACGAGCATTAGGGGTAGCATGGTTATGTAGTGATTTTTCATCTCGTTCAGCCATTGTTTGTACACGCCCACGTCTTTCTCTTGATCTTTCTCTTTGTTGCCTTCTTCTACGGAAAGTACCTTTTGGCTCTGAGTAGTAATTTGAACTTTGTATAAACCAAATGGGCAACCTATAGAGTCACCAACAAAATGGAAAACGCGTAATACACTAGATTAAAGTAATGAATTAATTGAGAATTAAAGAAATTTTGACACAGTCCCCAGCAGCGGCGCCAAAAACATGATAGGGAAAATATCAAGTGCACGATTATGTCGTCAAGTAATAAAATATCAATCCCACGAGGACTGGAAAAATCATTTAATTATAACAATTAATTTATACTTAACTCAAACAGGAATTAAAAGTGGATTTAGAACAATTGAACAGTTGACAAGAATATTTATGAAAATATCAAAAAGGGTTGAAATCTAATTTAGAAGAGTTCACAGGATAAGAGTTACCATCTTTACACTCGAAAATCCTTCTTTTTCTCCTCTCTCGAGCTCCGATACATGTACTCATTTGAGGTCGCACCTACTCTCGTGGTATGATTATCAATCGAATCCATTACTTGAATCTTTCTATCCAATCGCTTTGTAGCAATCCAAGGTGAATTCTAGAAACCTCCGAGAATCCTAATACTACTCTTGTAAATTAGGATTTTATTTTGTATAACTGAATGGTCAGATAGTTGAGTTGACCTCTCGGTCCTTCTCCAATGTATCTAAGAGGTGTAATTTGTTAGTCAGGCAACTCACACGAATTAAACTCAGAGTCATGATTCAAATCACAACATTCTTTGAAATAGAACTAAGAACAAGTGTCTATTGAATATAAAAGGGCATAGCCCCAATCCTACAAACAAAGCGAATTACTCACTCATTATGGCGAAGAGAATACCAAATTCTAAATTAGAGAATTGCAATGTAAAAGTGAAAAGTATGTCATCCTTGAGGGAGAACCATCATTTATCCTAATTACAAACTTTTGGGCTAAACCCAACAAAACAAATCTAAAAAGATGAATAGAATATATCATCCACGGCTTCTTTTGGCACTTCAATTGGTCTTCAGATAGCCTCAACACCAAATTTCATCTTCTTGCACCCAATCTCTACTCTTTTTGGCTTCATTCCAGCCAAACTGCATAACATACCCAAAAACACCCGTTCAACCCAAACAAAGAGAAATAAAAGCTAAAAATAATCCTAAAGTCTTAATTATGTCCTAAAATGCAATGCAAATGTAGCATAATTTCACACTCATCAATGTTTCGTAAATATTATAAGCTCATTTATATAGTGTTTATTTTAGGATTTCATTAAACAAGATTGTAATTAAAAGTAAATTTTTTATTTTACTAGCATGGACACTGCAATGTTTGTCAACTCCCATTCCTATTAGATTAGATATTCTTTACATGTTAGATATGCTTACAAAAGAGTCATCTTTTCAGATTGAATAAACCAATAATCTTTGATTCGTTTGATTTTGACACCTCTTCAAAAAGGTGAGCTTTCACCTCTGAAGCCATTAATCATAGAGTTTGTGTTGTCGAAATTATGAGAAGCAGATGAAAAGGTCGTAAAATATATTAGTTGAATTATAGAAATAAATATTATTATTATTTTACATGTGAGATTTAAATTTTGATATTATATCATCGCTTGATATTACCTCATACATATTGCATTTAACTAATTTTAATTATTCTTTTGCATCTAGAAGAAACCATTTTTTGCATTTTGACATTAAGTGCTTGTGAATATCTTATAGCATTGAATTATATTTAATTTCTCTTTGTAACAAATGTTTTTAAAATTACATGTATGTCATTTTTCAAAAGTTTTGTCTTTATATAGTAGAATAGAAGTATAAAGGGCAAAATTGGAATATAAAAATGATTCTTGTTCAATTACCCTTTTTAAGCATATTTTGCCTATATAAGTAATATATAAAAATCAATATTTAACATTAAGTTTTAATTTATCAATTATTAATTTTAATGTAAATATGCCAAACTTAAAGTCACCGTTTTTATGCATTGAAAGGATTAAATTCCTTCTTATTATTCAATATTTCCATACTTAAAAAACCATAAGTATCTATGTTCTGGAAAAAAAGAATTTTACATTTGGCTGTATTCAAAGTACTAACCTATTTACATTTGTTTCAACAACATGTTAAATGTTTTTTTAGTATGTACATATTCAAAAATTAAAAAGCAATATAATTCTTTCAATGCATAAAATGGTAGCTTTATGTTTGATGTATTTACCATGTGGAGATAATAATGTAATGCAATTTTATTTCCATGTTTATCTTGATAATAAAATCTTACTTTTAGAATTTAGCATTTACGATACTATAAAAAGAGCATTTGTTAGTTTTAAGTAACAACTTTGATTCATTCTCAAAATTGATAAAATATTAGAAATCTTAGGTATAACATAAAAACCATGTACCTTCAGTTGTTTACACACGTCGTATTTAAGTTGATATAGGTATAGTTTTGTCAATAAATGGATTAACAATTTTATATTTATTGTAAGTATTTATCTTTTAGGTAACCCTAAATAATTTACCGAATAATATCTGGGATACTAGTCTATTATCTATATAACAAAAAAAAACTTTTTATTGACACATGTCACCATCTCTTTAACTTAAGCTCCTTGCCATATCATCGTTGACACATGTCACCATTTCCTTAACTTTTCCCCCTCCAAAATGTCCACATGTTTTTATAATGAACTCTCACACACTATATTATTTTTCTACAATCTTAATATAAATATATGTGAGAATAGATTTATGATTTTCATCAAATTAATCTTTCATTTCTCTACTCTTATTTCATTTCAATTTACTTCTTAGTTTTCTTCTCTATTCTTATTTCAATTTACTTCTTAATCTTCTCTTCTTTTGAAACTCACAAATTACTTATCCTATATTTTTTCATTTTTATTAGGCAGGTCTAATCCTTTCCATCATCAAACAAGGTATGATTTTCATCCAATTAATCTTTCATTTCTCTATTCTTATTTCATTTCAATTTACTTCTTAATTTTCTTCTCTATTCTTCTATCAATTTACTTCTTAATCTTCACTTCTTTTGAAACTCACAAACTAGTTCTCCTACATTTTTTTATTTTGATTAGATAGATCTAATCTCTTCTATCATCAAACGAGGTATGATTTTATAGTCATTTCACTTTTTTTTTACTTCACCATTCATGAATTATCTACCGAGATGTTCATTGAAAGATATAATTTTATTTCATATTTTACCAATCAAAGAGATAAAAGCCTTAAAAGAAAAAAAAAACTGATATAATTTTGAACATATTTTTATTCTTACAACTTTCATTCGGGTTTATCCACACGTACTAAAGCAATGCTCATTATGGCTATAAATTTGCATAAATATAAATAATACATTTGCAAAAACTTAATAATGAGGCTACAAATATATGGTCGAAATTGTCTTTAACTTTTCAATTAGTCATATAATGAGTTATGATAATATAATTAATAAGGAAATATGTTGATATTCTCACTCCCTTAAAAAATAACTGACAATGAATTTATTTCAAAATAATGACTTTAATAATAATTATTAAAGAAGATTTTAAAACGTTTGCAATTAATATTAACATATTAAATTTCATATTATGTATAATTGATTATGATAGTTAATTGATTTGATTTATATTTTGATTAAATTATTTATGATTCGCTAATTTTAAGCAATGCTCATTATGGATATAAATTTGCATAACTGTAAATAATAAATTTCGGAAAACTTAATAATGAGGCTACAAATATATGGTCGTAAGAGATAAAAGTCTTAAAAGAAAAAAACTGATATAATTTTGAACATATTTTGATTCTTACAACTATCATTTGGGTTTATCCACACTTACTAAAGTTCTAGATCTGATCCAAAACATGTTTCAATGTTAAATCCATTTTCATCATCAGAGATCCTGATAAGCCATTTTGTCATTTTTTATGACTTTCTTCTATATTATTTGGAAGTTTCAAATTGTATAATTGATTTGATTTATATTTTGATTAAATTATTTATGATTCGCTAATTTTAAGCAATGCTCATTATGAATATAAATTTGCATAACTGTAAATAATAAATTTGTGAAAACTTACTAATGAGTCTACAAATATATGGTTGAAACTGTCTTCCTCTTTTCAATTAGTCATTTAATGAGTTACAATATTAAAATTAATAAGGAAATATGTTATGTTCTAATTCCTTGAAAAATAACTGACAATGAATTTATTTCAAAATAATTATTTTAATATTAATGATTAAAAAAGATCTTAAAACGTTTGCAATTAGTATTATTTAATTATTTTTAAAACTGAAATAGTAGTAATTCAATCTTATGAAAACATTCTCAATTACTATCATCTAATTATTATTAAATTTTAAAATGCTAAATAGGATATATAGTAATTGCACATTTAAATAGTAAATCTTAAAACATTCTCAATTAATATTATTTAATAATTTTTTAATACTTAAATAAGAGGAATTCATTGTTACTAATAATATAATGAGTTATGGTATTACAATTATTAAGCAAAAATATATTGATATTCTATCTCGCTTAAAAAATAATAGACAGTGAATTTAGTTCAAAATAATCATTTGTAATACTAATTATTTAAATAGATCTTAAAACGTTTTCAATTAATATTATTTTATTATTTAATTATTTTTAAAACTCGAATAGTAGGAATTCAATCTTATTAAAACATTCTCAATTAATATCATCTAATCATTTTTTTAATTTTAAAACGCTAAATAGGTTATGTCATAATTATACATTTAGATAGTAGATCTTAAAATATTTTCAATTAATGTCATTTAATCATTTTTTAAAACGTAAATATGAGGAATCTATTGTTACTGTTAATAGAATGAGTTATGATATTAATATTAATAAGGAAATTTGTTCATAGAATGAATCTATTGTTACTATTAATAGAATAAGTTATGATATTATAATAAAATAATTAAATGATATTCTATTTCGCTTAAAAAATAGACAATGAATTTATTTCAAAATAAACATTTTTAATACTAATTATTTAAAAAGATATTAAAACCTTTTCAATTAATACTATTTTATTATTTTTAAAACTGAAATAGTAGGAATGCAATCTTAATAAAACATTCTCAACTAATATAATCTAATGATTTTTTAAATTTTAAAACGATAAATAGGCTATGTAGTAATTGCACATTTAGATAGTAGATCTTAAAACGTTATCAATTAATATCATTTAATCATTTTTTAAAACATAAGTAGGAGAAATCTATTGTTACTATTAATAGAATGAGTTATGATATTACAATTAATAAGTAAATTTGTGGATATTATTTCAAAATAATCATTTTCAATACTA
>NC_032022.1:11379364-11399488 GCF_001865875.1 Lupinus angustifolius | reverse complement strand
ATTAATATTATTTAATTATTTTTAAAACTGAAATACTAGGAATTCAATCTTATCAAAACATTCTCGATTAATATCATCTAATCATTTTTTAAATTTTAAAACACTAAATAGGATAAGTAATAATTGCACATTTTAATAATAGACAATGAATTTATTTCCAAATAATCATTTTAATACTAATTATTTAAATATATTTTAAAATGTCCTCAAATAATATTTTTAATTATTTTTATAACTTAAATAGTAGGAATTCAATCTTATTAAAACATTCTCACTAAATATCATCTAATCATTTTTGAAATTTTAAAATGTTACATGAAATAGTAGGAATTATGCATTTAATTGGTAGATGTTAAAACTTTCTAAATTAATACCATTTAATCATTTTTAAAACTTAAATAGTAGGAATCCATTATTATTATTAATAGAATGAACTATGATATTACAATTAATAAAGAATTTTTGGGAATTCTATTTCACTTAAAAAATAATAGTTTAATAATAATTATTTAAATAGATCTTAAAGTTTTCTCAATTAATATTAATTAATTATTTTTAAAACTTAAATATTATCAATTAATATCATCTATCTTTTTTAAACTTTAAAATGTTAAATATCACACATTTAATTAGTTGATCTTAAAATATTCTCAAATAATATCATTTTTTAAAACTTAAGTATTATGAATTCATTGTTATTATTAATAAAATGAGATATGATATCATAATTAATAATGAATTCTATTGATATCCTACATTGCTGCTTGAAAAATGATAAACAATAAATTTATTTCAAAAGAATAGTAGGAATAAATTTAGATCTTAAAATGTTCTCGATTAATATTATTTAATTAATTTTAAAACATAAATAGTATGAATTAATCCTATTACTAATAAATGAGCTATGATGTTACAATTTATAAAGAAATATGTTGATATTCTCTCTGACTTAAAAATAAAATTACTGAATAGAGTTAAAAATAATAATATTATATCCATTATATGATTTTTTTTTTATTATCGCAACTATGTATATTAATACTTTTTTATATTTTTATTTATGAATTTGTTCATATCACAAAGAAAAGAGAGAATTGCCGAAATGGGTAATATTTTTTAGAAATAATTTTATTGTGATAATAAAAGAGTTACATTGTCCAAAATTTATTTATGGCTTAATTATAATATATTTGATTTGATTTGATTTGATTATGATAATGAATGGATTTATTTTATATTTATTTCTTGATTTATTTTCGATTACTTAATTTCACGTCATACTCATTATAGACATAAATTGGAGACAATGCTCATCATGTCTATATTTTTTGATAATGAATTATTTTTAATTTCTTTTAAAGCATGTTGAAAAGTTCACTAAAATATAATATAATAGAGGTTGACACTGTTCTTTAAACTTATATATTTTTATTTTCTCATTTGGGTCTGTTTCAAAATGTTATCTTTTATTTTGTCTGAAAAATTTAATTAATGTCATTCATTGAAGTTCAATACTTTTATTGATAAAAATGTAATCATTTTATAAAATTGGACTTGCATCAGTAATATGGGTCAAACATGTGATCTTAATACGAATGTAAGAGTAACATGTGTGTTTTAACTATACAAACGTGCGATTAATATATGTATTCTTAGCAATGTGAATGTACGATTAACATATGTCTTTGAACCATTAAAATGTATGAGTCACATGTTTGTTCTTAACAATATGAATGCACAGATAACATGTATGTTCTTAATCATATGAATGCACATATAATATGTATATTCTTAACCATGTGGCAAAAGTTACGGTCCGTGCAAATGCACGGGTAACTTGCTAGTTTCTTTGATGACATTATATTCCTTTTGATTTTCACTAAATTGGTTATAATTATCATAACATTTATAGTAAAATATCATGATGGTAATATACTATTTTTGTATCTATATCTCTTGACATTTTTGATATATTACTTTTATCTTCTATCCTTTATCTATAACAAATTGTCATATTTGTATATCCTATATCTATATAGTATAGTATGATAACACTATTGGAAAAATATCATAATTTATATATATACCTATATCTATATAGTGATATTTGTACCTATATATCCATATATATATATATATATATATATATATATATAATATCTCTCCCTTATACCTACAAAAAATAATTATACTATTATTATTTTAAAACTTTAAAATTTACACATTGGTAGTATAAAATTTTTTACACTATAAACACATCATATATTATTAATTTGTATTAATTTTATTTCAGAATCAATAGTGATTAACAAATAAATGATGAATAATTTATTGACAGTGTAGAAAACATTTACACTGTAAGTGTATACATATTAAATTCTTATTTTAATAGTATCTAAACTTAAATATATGAATAGATATTTTAACCACTTGGGAGACCAAAAGTCACTCTCCCTTGCAATCAAAAGTTCCGGCAAGAGATAAATAATAGAGTACTCGCTGAGTTTTCCCTTATGTTTTGTGTGCAAACTCATTCCAAGATTTCAATCTATCACCGAAAGTTGTAAATTGCTCGTCTTTTATAAAACCTTGCACTGGGTCAAAGAGAAACCGCCCCTTTTTATAAGTAAAGTACTTGAATGTGTAAAAATTACAATAGATAAATAATGATGAGAAAAGAAAAAACCGAAATACAAGGAGAAGAGGTTAAAGGGGAAAATGGTTAGGACAAATTTGATTAGACATTTAGAACTCAAATACCTATGTCATGTTTAAAAATAAGAGGCTAAAGTGTATTTAACGAGTTGTGCAAAATTATTCTTATCTAAAACACAATTTAAAAAAAAAAGTTTGAAATTCGCAACATGAAACATAAATAATATTGATTCGAATACTATGGCAACCAGTGTGACTTTTAGAAAAAAAGAATAAAAAGATCTATTTGAATCGGGAGATAAGGACAATTACTTCATAAATAATTTGTTTAGTAAATAAATCACCTAATCATACTATAGATGGAATATATATGGAGGTACAGGCCCCAAGTCACACAAGGAACTAATTGGTTCAGAAATTGCATACTACAATAAGACACCAACAGATTGATTTCCTACAAAGAGTCACACAAAAACAATATATGTTATGCTAGTCCATCACTCACCCAATGATCTTGACGAGAGATCCTCCTGATAGTATAATTTATATCACTACACTTTTTTGGTGACTTATTTTATTAATTCATTCATTCATTTTATTTTTATTACCTAAAAGATTAGGCAACTAATGTCATCTTGATACAACAAACTTGGCAATGAACCACTTAAATTTATTTCGAAAGGAAGTTGGTATTTATTTAGATGAACGTGATATAATTTGTGCAATATTAATTATTATAAGTCCTATAGACAAAACTGTAGGTATATCAACTTAAATATAACATGCATAAACAATAGTAGGTATAGGTTTTTTATGTTATACTTATCACTATTTATCTTTTACCAATGACTTTTCGCTAAAAGTATAGGTCAAATTTCTTGGGATGGTAGTTCTCAAATTTGAGAAGGAACCAAAGTTGCAGCTTCAAACAGATGGCCTTCTTAAATGCTAAATTCTAATAGTGGGACTATATGATCAAGATAAACATGGAAAAAAATTTGTTCCATTATTATCTCCACATGGTAAATGAGTCAAACATAATGATAAGTGCCAAAAATACCTAATTTTCATACACTTATCATGACACTTATCCTATGCAAATCATGCAAAACCAACTTAATTCAACACTTTTTAGATAAATTGTAATACTTTGATTATATATTTTGTCCACCTCTTTTCCAAATCTTTGTGTGAAATTTTCTAGGAAAAATAGAGAGAAGAAAAAAATCAAGAAGAATAGTCAAGCAAGGAGGTGTCCAGATAAGTCACTTTTGATGCACACATTGCAAGCTAAGTGCTTGGCCACAAGCATGGACCAAAAACATGAAACTTCTCACTAAGCATTCTGGCATGGACACTCAACACCGCCTAGCTAACCTGACACCAACTTCTCTCGGTCAAGCACAAGCTTTACACGGTCAGACTTAAGCCTGACACAAACCAACTTGCTGAAGTAGGCAACTCAATGTGCACCTTGGGACCGCCGAGCTGGAACCACACACCTGGCTAGAGTAGGATAAGCTGCTCAAGCAGGCAGCTCAACGTGGCCACCTAAGCAGCCAGGCGGGCTAGACCCAGCAAAAGGGTCAACTTGACTTAGCCACAAGCCACTATGACATCATGCATGACCTCACTTGACAAGGCCTCTGAGCACTTTTCAGTATAGCCCATAATAGCCTGGTCAAATAGCTCACAACTAGCTTTGGTGAGTCAACACCAAGCAGCTGACTAAGCTGCTTGGTCATGGAACAAACCCATGCTGAAGGGTTTAGTGCGCCAGGCGTGGACAAGAAGGTGAGCCAGACGGTTACAAGTTTCCTATAAATAGAGGGCCTCTTCCAAGGCTACATACACACATTCATATACAATTCATTCTACATCAATTCTACATTCTTCTTCCACACTTATTCTCTCTATATTTTATGGTCACGGATCTAAGCTTGTTATAGGTAAACTTTTGTAATTTTTACTTATAATTCAAAAGAAAAAAGAAGATGGCAAATGTGATACAAAAACATAATTTTGTAATCTCATTTGGATCCAAAAGCATCTCATCCTTGGATAGATGGCTTATACTCCTAAACATTGATCTGGATTATGGTATAATTTTCTTTCTTTTCTTCATTTGTATCATCTTTTGATTTCAATACATTCAAGTTATTATTTTTGGTTAAATTTTGATTTTTGAAGAAGTTCTTAATGTGGTTTTAGCTTGATCACCTAAAACTTGATTTAAAGATCCAAAATGCTTTTTCTTAAAGTGTTGACAAGTGAACTAAAAACTATAACCTACACCTTAGTTTACTTGCTATATCAAGCATCTATTTTCAGCAACTTATGTTGAAGGCTAAATAATGTTAATCTTTTTCAAAATCATTTGAGTCTAGAAATAATTCCATCATTCAAACCAATTTTCTCCTCAACAATTTATGAATATTAGTTTATGTTTCCTTGTCATCTTTTTATGCAACATAACATAAAAATCATTAAAAAGTTGTTACTCATTATTTTTGCTATAATATGCCTATATGATTTTCTTCTTTTAATGGAATTCCCTTTGGTTCGACATAACCTATATTATACCACCATTAAATCTTGAAAAGAGATGCAAGTGTAACATAGTAAAGTGTTGACTTATAAATTTTATATGTTGATTAAAAGATTCCTAAAAACATAAGTTCAAACCAATTCATGGTTTGTAACGTGGTACATAGGAATAATATGCAAAAGAGTGCAATTCAATCAATGAATTGTTACTTCACAAATAAAGAGTGATGAATAATAATTTAACCACTAACATTTACTTTCTGTCATTTATTTTCCGAAACTAACATTTACTTTCTGTCATTTACTTTCTGCACATATCATTTATTTTTTGTCATTTACATTTCTGCAACTAACATTTATTTATTGCCTTATTCTTTATTCTTTATACCAACCCTTTGAAAGAAGTGATATGATTAATTTCTAACTTTATTCTTTTGTTCATTTTATTCTTTGATACCAACCTTTCATAAGAAATAGTATGGTTAACTTAATAAAATGAAACCGACCTTTATGGTATGGTTAAATAGAACTCGAAAAGCGAGTAAATAAATAAAGTCACTAAATTAAATAAGTTGTTCATCACTCACCACTCTAAAATAAAATAAACTTACAAGGCACTTGAATTACCCTTTAACAAAGTGACACATTTTGTTGTTAAAGGGCGGATTCTTGCTGCCTCGAATCCCATTTTCAATACATAATGCCAACGTTATGCATTGAAAGAATTAAATTGGTTTTAATCGTTCAATATTTACATACTAAAAAAGCCTTTGACATAATGAACTTTGTTTTGAAACAAATGCATATATGATAGTACTTTGAAGACAGTCAAACAAGCTATTTAAAAATTAATACTAAATAAAGGAACTTATAAATTATTTTGGACTATTTAAATTGTTTTTTTAATACAGGTATACTTAAGGTTTTTTAAGTATGGAAAGATTGAACAATAAGAAGCAATTTAATCCTTTCGATGCATAAAAATGGAAGCTTTAGGTTTTACATAATTACCATGTGGAGAGAATAACGGAACACAATTTTGTTTCCATTTTTATTCTAAGAAACTAGTTTGACTATTAGAATTTCACATTTACATTTATAAAAAGATCATTTATTAGAAGTGGCAAATTTGATTTTATCTGAAAACTAACAACTTTCATGGCCATCTTGAATCCTTTTGAGGTAGGGGTATTCAAATCCAAAAAAGCAACCGAAAACTAATTCTAAAACTGAAACTACTAAATTTAAATTGTTTGGATTGTGTTGAACTAGTTTTTAGAAAACAATTGGTTTGATTTTAGTTTTTGGTTCCAATTTCAGAAACTAGACTGAATGAGTAATAATTATTACAAATACAAAACGAATGATTATTTCAATTCTTAATCTAATTAACCTCGCAATTGATAAAGTAAAATGTCGGTTTTTCATATTTTCTAATTGTTAAAATTGTCATTAATTAAGATTTTCTTATTATTAAAATTATGTTGCTGCGTTGTTGGTTGTGTTTTATTTTTCCAGTTCTTTTTATATTTATTGTTGTTTTTTATTTTCAGTTCATATGTATATTATTACTTTTCAATTATGTTTTGTGTCCATCAGATTTACTATTAGTAGTATTAAAGAAGACTTCTTGATTTTTTATGTGCACGTGACATTTTGAAAACATACTAAACTTGTTATTTTGGAATAAAAATATTTTTATGTGAACATGACACTTTGAGAGTGGGAAAAGTTTTTACTTTTTATTATAAAAAACCAAACCATATCTACCGAAATTACATATAACTTTTGAATCAAATTTCTTAATATAAATCAATCAAACAAAATCAAATCATATAATTTATGTCTTCAGATTATATAACTTTTCCCTAAAAACTATTCGAAATTTACCACATTCCTCTATTTACTAGTATAGATGTAGGGATTATGTATATATTTTATTGCATATGTAATATGCATATTTTTAAATATTCTATAAATATGCATAATCTAGTCAACTTATGAATGTAATGAGTAAAGTCATATTTTATTATGTTCGCCTTGTTTATTTAACGAGTTCGAATTTTAGCTTAAGTTCATCTTGTTTAGTCCATGAAACAAATTGAATTAAATAATGAGTCGAGTTACAAATGAATGTTGAAATGTCTAGTTTCAACGAAAAACCTACTATTTTCAATTAATAAATTTGACTTTATTAATAAACAAAAATGTATAAAGTGATAGTAAATTAAAAAGGATTATATCAAAAAAGATTAAATGATAGATTGACTAATTAATGTATAAATTGTGATTTTTATCTATATTACTATATAAAGGCAAAATATATCTAAAAGACATTTAAGAAATTGAATAACTATAATTTCTACGCTCCAACATAACCCTTTATATTTCTATTCTATATAAAGCAAACTTTTGAAAAAGGACATACATGTAAATTTTAAAAAAACTGATGCAATAAGAAATTTAATGAAATAAGAAATTGGCAAGTACTAAATATCAACATGAAATAACTAATTTGGTCTAGACACACATGAATATTAAAAATTGTTCGATACAATATATATAATTGTAACTCAGGTTGTAATAAACATCCAAATTTAAAACTCACATGTAAAGTAATACTAATATCTATTTCTATATTTCACCCGACCCTTTCTTCTCCTCAGTTTACTCATTTTCTCTCAATTTCCACAAATAAACTCTTTGATTAAGGACATCATAGGAGAAATAACACACTTTATTGGGAAGGTAATTCTTTTGTATGAATATATGGATTATAAAGACTGTACACTTAATCCCGAACATTAGAAAAGAGGTTGACAAGAATGAGAATGTATGTCAACACACTATTTAATATAAAAAATTACTTTTAATTACAATATAGTTAAATAGAATCTTACAATATCAACACTATATAAATGGGCTTACAAAACTAAAAAAACACACGGAAATAATAAGAAGTGATATTGGAGGCACATCAAGAATGTTTTGGACAAATGTACTCCTTTGATATTTCATTATAAATCGAAAGAACACGACCTTGGTGTTAATTTTCTCAAATATGATGAGGAATTTAAGTTTTAATTTCTTCTTAACTATTTTAACACTACATTGTATTTCTGTGACTTCTCTTGGGATGGAAAATTACACCGGTCTGACATTTTTACTCGGAAGAGAGAAGAATGCTTACCTGATTGAAAGTGGAGCATAACGAGAGATCATCCATGTAAATTCAACTTTGTTACCCAAAAGTATGATTTATGCAGCTTTCAATATCATTGATATCATTATTAATCAAATAAAATATGGCAGTACAAGTAACTGGATGAAGTTATCGGTTCATCCATATTTCATGCACTAATTGTTATTTGGATTTATATTTGGTTAAGAAATTCAAGAATCCATTCAAAGGGATTTTTAATTGTCACATAGTTGTTTGAATCTAATGTCACTATCATGACGAGAATCAGGAGGTTTTATTGTATTGGAAAGTCAGAAACTAGGGGTGTATTTACCCTCTTAATTAATTAAATTTCATAACAATATTAACCACTCCGATTTGTGAAATAAGTTATATGAAAAGAATGATACTAGGAAGGACCCTCACTTATACATCATCATGAAAGATGGTGGAAGATCATAACGAGTATCATGCAGTTTCTAGATACTCTCCAAAAAGTGAAAATAAATTAGTAACGCACAAGTACTCTATAATTTAAATCAAGTTGCAGTAACATCAAGGGGTGATTATTTTCAACTCAAAGTCGTATATTAAGACACTCATCATTGAACTAATTCAACAATATAATTCAGAGATGTGAAGAAAATATGTTATGTCAAGAGAGAAAGAAATAAATTATATTATGAAGATGGGTGGTCGTTTAAAATATGAAGACATTCATTGATTGATTTTGGCATTTGACTGATTGATGGAGAGAGTAATTTAAAAATACACTTCATCTATTCCATATCTTATGATGTTTAAGGTTATGTGCTTACTTTATGAAAGCGTTGTAAGACTGAGATGATCACTAAGGGTTAGTTTGGGAGTTGGATTTTAGAGGGGAAGGAATGGAAAAAGGGAAGGCTTGGGAGTCATCTCACAAGTGTATTTTATGGCTCTCAAGCCTTCCCTTTCTCATCCTTCCCCTCCAAAATCCAACTCCAAAACTAACCCGGGGGGGGGGTGAATTAGTTGTCTTAAAACATTGACAGTTTTTTTTTCAATTATCAGAGTTAGTAGCAGCGGAAAACGTGATGCAGAAAAATATCAGACAAATTTAAAGAGACAGGGGAGAAGAGAGTACCCAGAGATTTTTATACTGCTTCACCTTCTTGTCCACCAAAGGTTACATTTAGTACTCTTGCAGCACAAGAGATTTCTTCACTAGATATTAAGAGTAGCAATTACAAATTCTCACCCCGAGATTTCCTTGTACCTTACTCACTCTCTAATACCTATATCACTCTTTGGAAAACAACCTTTCCAAGTGACTCTATCCCGTTTCTTATCACACATTTATGAAAGAAAGTAATTTGACAAATTGAATGAAGAAAACTTTAACTAGGGCAAGGATTGCCTTTACAAGATTTGAAACTATGAACTCTTGCAATCCAATAACTCTTTATAGACTTTAGTAATAATGTTCATTAAGTTTAAATAACTTTGAAACAACACATCAGGGAACTTTAGAAAATATATTCTGAAATTTAAGAACGAGTTGCAAAAAGTGCAGAGCAAGTATTCTAGAAAAGTTTAGACTGTGTATATGAGTTGTGTTTTTTTGAATTATGAGTTTCAATGCCTTTAAATAGGCTCTCCAATTAGCCATAACACCTCCATGAAAAGGTACGAATTGATTGGAATGAAACCATTTCGTTTGGAGTGAAAGCTTGTGCAGATTGAATCTGAAAACTAGTGCAACGACTCTCAGTAATCGATTACAGCCTCGACGTAATCGATTACCCAAACATTCTATCCAACTGAGTCATTGATTACCGCTCAGTGTAGTTGATTACCCAAAGGATACAATCGATTACCCAAATATTCTGTCCAATTGAATAATTGATTATCACACAATGTAATAGGTTACTCACAGAGGGTCAGCTACAACATATTGATGAGGTATACTACAACGTATTGAATTGAAGGTTTTAATATCTAAAACAATTTCTTTTCCTTTCACATTTGATGTTAAACGATTCTTCTTAAAGTTCAAGTTACAGTAAAATACTTTAACAAGTTCAGGATAATAGGCATTTGATTCTTCATAGAAATAAAAAAGATCTTGTTTCCTAAGTAGATTAGGTAAATGGAAATCTTCAAACTCAAAGTTACCTACATTGACATACTTAGGAGCAAATATGGAGCGTCCAATGAAATGTTCTGAGAAAACTTTGCGTTGTTCATCATTGGTGAGAAGATGTGTCAAATCTAGAGGGTCAGCTACAAAAGATGAAGTACCTTCCTTCTTTTGAGACACACTGGTACGTTGCTTCTTAGCCCTTGATGATTAAGCCATTGATTGAGGATTTTGAAAAGTTAGGTTTGAGATATTTGGGGCTTTTGATTTTGGCCACTAAACATGAAATCAATGGAATAGAAGTGTTTAGAATTGAAAAATGTGATATGTAATGACTCAAAAATCACGTAAATCGGATCAAAAATAAAGATTTTAAAAGAAAGCTAGGGTGAAAACGAAAAGAGGGGTTTGAGGAGGAAGAAGAAGTGTTTGAAAAAAGGAGGAGGGAAACTTAAATACTAATCAGAGTAATCGGTTACTCAAAGTGAGTAATCGGTTACTCGACATAGAAAATTCCCAGATTTCAAACAGCAGCCTTAGTTAATCGATTACGCATATGGGTAATCAGTTACTAAAAGTTCATGCTCAATACCGTAATCGGTTACTCTCTAGAGTAATCGGTTACAAACCCCAGAATTTCGAATTTTCACGCTTATTAATGCCCGATAATTGATTATTTACCCAAAGGAATAGATTATATACCCTAGACATGAAAATGTTGAACAAAAAATAAGCAATTTTAAGTCAAAGTAGGCATAAGATTAACATAATGAAGCAAACATATAATCATATATAAGCATTTAAGACAAGTAAGCTTCATCAAGAATGCGTAATTCTCATCTAATTTTATAAAAAAGGTTCTTTTGCCAAGGGTTTAGTGAATATATCTGCTAGTTGGTCATGGGTATCAAAAAATTCTACAGATACATCTTTCTTATGGACATGGTCTCTAAGGAAGTGATGTCTTATATCTATGTGTTTGGTACTATAATGCATTAGTGGATTCTTTGTCGGATTTATAGCACTAGTATTGTCACATTTTAGGGGAATGCAGCCTAAGTCTAAGTTATAATCTTGTAAGTATTGTTTAAGCCACAACACTTAGGCACAACAACTACCTGCCGCTATATACTCTTCAACAGTACTTAGGGCAACACAAGCTTGTTTCTTGCAAGACTATGAGACCAAAACATTTCCTAATATATGACAAGTACCACTTGTACTTTTTTTCTCGGTTTTGCCTCCAGCATATTCTGAATATCCAACTAAATCACATATACTTCCTTTTGTATACCATAATCCAACGTCAGTTGTTCCTTTTATATATTTTATGATTCTTTTGACAGCAATTAAATGTGATTCTTTTGGTTTTGATTGATAACGAGTACACAAACAAACACTAGACATTATATCAGGTCTACTGCTAGTTAAATAGAGTAGAGAACCAATCATACCTTGATACTTAGATATGTCAAGGCATTATCCAGCTACATCTGTATCGATGTATGTACCAGAACCCATAGGAGTGGCTATTGGCTCGTAGAAAATCCATTTTAAATCTTTTCGGAAAATCTCTGCAGTATTTGGATTGACTTTCAAAAATAACATCCTTGAGTTGTTTGATTTGTAATCCAAGGAAGTAATTTAACTTCCCCATCATAGACATTTCAAATTCATCTTGCATTATTTTGCCAAAATCACTACACAAAATCTCATGAGTAGAACCAAAAATACAATCATCAACATATATTTGAATAAGAAGAGTATGATGATTTATTTTCTTTATAGAAAGTGTAGTGTCGACCTTTCCTATGGTAAAACCTTTTTAAATTAGAAAGTTTGTTAGACAATCGTACCAAGCACGAGGAGCTTACTTTAAGCCATAAAGAGCTTTCTTTAGTTTATAAACATGAAAAGGATGTTTGTAGTCTTCAAAACATGGAGGTTGTTCTACAAACACTTCTTCTTGTATACAACCATTAAGAAATTCACTATTTACATCCATTTGATATAACTGAAAATTTAAAGAGCAACCATATGCAAATAATAACTTAATAACTTCAAGTCTAGCAACAAGAGCGAGGGTTTCATCAAAATCCTATTCCTTCTTCCTGATTGTATCCTTGTGTCACTAGTCTAGCTTTATTTCTAACAATGTTTCCATCTCATCTGATTTGTTACGGAATACCCAAGGAGTTCCTATAACATGCCTATTATCTGGTATAGGAACAAGTTCCCAAACTTCATTTCTCTCAAACTGGTTTTACTCTTCCTGCATAGCAAGAATCCAGAGTTCATCCTTGATTGCATCATCAATCTTGGAAGGTTCAATTTTAGAAATGAAAGCCATGTTTAAACAAGCATAATTAGCTTTAAACGGGTAATGACACCCTTACTTATATCGCCAATAATGTTATCAATAGGATGATCTCGATGAGTTCTCCATTCTTTCGATAAATCAGAATGAATATGCTCTTCTTGAGAAGATAGAGTATCATTCATTTTCGAATGCTCAGTATTGGTTGTTGCATTGGTAAAAGACTCTTCTGTTAAAGGGGAACTTGGCAAGTCCTCTTCATCAAGAGTTAACCCATCCTTTATTATAGGATTGGTTTCATCAAAACACACATGAATAGATTCTTCCATAGCTAGAGTTCTTTTATTATAAAATTTATAAGCTTTACTCATAAGAGAGTAGCCTAGGAAGAGTCCTTATCGACTTTTGCCTCAAACTTGCCTAAGTTGTCTTTACCATTATTTAAATTAAAACATTTCCAACCAAATACATGCAATTGAGAAATGTCTGTTTATCTACCTTTAAATATTTCATAGGGGGTTTTCTCGAGAATTGGTCTTATTAGAACTCGATTTGAATCATAAAATGTTGTACTAACTACATCAGCCCAAAAATATTTTGGGAGATTAGTTTCATACAATATTGTTGTGGTGTTCTAGGAGCAGAGAAATCGTGATTGATACCAAAGTCATCACAAAAAATTTCAAAAGAAGCATTTTGAAATACTTCCCCATGATCACTTCTTATAGAAGCGATTTTTAGTGATTTTTCATTTTGAACTCTTTTAGCTATTTGATAAAGGAGTTGAATGCCTCTTTCTTATGAACTAAGAATAGAGTCTAAGTATATCTTGAATAATCGTCTACTATAACAACAGCACAGTAGTTACCACCATAACTTTTGGTCTTTGAGGGGCCAAATAAGTCCATGTGTAGTAACTGCAATGGTCTATCGGATGAAACCATATGCTTAGGTTTGAAAGATGCTTTTGTTTGATTACCCATTTGGTAAGCACAACATAGTTTGTCTTTAATAAACTTCATTTTGGGTAAACGAACAACTAAATCTTTCATAATTAGTTTATTCAAATGATCCATATGAACATTTGCAATTCTCCTATGCTAAAGCCATGCATCATGATTATCATTAGCAACTAAACATTTTATTTGTTAAGAAGAATCTATGTTAATTATATATATATTATTTATCCTCTTACCAATTAGTTTAGAGTTATTAGAATCCTTATTTTTGGTGATGCACTTGTGAGGGTAGAATGCCACATGAAATCCTTTGTCGCATAGTTGACTTATGCTCAACAAGTTGTGCTTGTGCCCTTCGACATACAATACTCCTTCTATAGTTGTTGAAGGTGGTTTATTGATTCTATCAACTCCAAGCATTTTTCCTTTGTTGTTATCACCATATGTGACATAGCCTTTGTCCCTTAGAGTAAGGACATAGAACTTATCTTTGTCACTTGTCATGTGCTATGAGTTGTTGTTGTCCAAGTACCATAGATAGTAGATGACTCTCAAATTTTCCTTTAAAACAGGTTAAGTAGTACTAGGTACCCAATTTTCTTCAGGTCCTACATGGTTAGCACCTTTCTCAACCCATCTATAGTAACCTAAGGGCACACCATGTTTTCTAATCATGCAAGTGTTTGGTGTATCCCATGGTTCTTACAATAAGTGCATATGAGATGATGTTTATGTATCCTAGATTTATTGTTATTACAATTAAAAGCATGGATACTTTGTTTCTGAAAGTTTATTTTTGTTGAGACATCCTATTTCTTAGAAACTTAGCTATTAGAATAGCCAAGACCTCCTCGGTCTGTAGAATGTCTCTGATCTTTAATTATTTTGTCCAGATTTTTTCTACTCTTGTTTTATTTATTAAGTTCAAGACTTAATGTTGAAACTTTATTTTCAAGAGTAATGCAGTTTTGACATGAAGAAGATGAAGGTTTACACCTGAATATTTCTAACTCAGTTTTTTGTTTTAAAAACAATTTAGTGAGTCTGACATATTCATCATGTAAATCATTAAATGCAAGATGCAATTAAGAAGAAGAAAATAGTTTAGTTTCATTTACCTCTTCATCATCAGAGTGATGAGATGCCATTAGTGAGAGATGTGTTTGTTCTTCATTTTCTGTTCAGAAGCAGAACTGGTATCATTGTCTTCCGAACCTATGTAGGCTCTTCGTATAGTCCTCATTTCATTTTTGCCTTTGAAGGCATTCTTTTTTAGGTTTGGACAGACCATCTTAATATGACCAGGCTTACCACATTCAAAAAATGTGAAGTTTTGGTTTGAAGTGGAGGCATCATTATTCATAACGTCCTTCCTCAATCGCATTCCAAATGCCCAAATCCTGAAATTCTATAAAGATTCTCATTCTGATTTTCCAGAAGTCATAGCATTCTCTAATAAAGCTTGAAGGGCGATTGATGTTGGAGCCTCCTCCTAGAAATGATCTTGTGGCCATCTTAGATCCAATATCAGATTTGAGAATAATTTACTCAAAAAAAGCTCTGATGCTAATTGTAAGATCGAGATGACAACTAAGAAGGGGGGGGGGGGGAGGATGAATTAGTTGTCTTTAAAGTTTGACAGACTTTTTTGCAATTATCGGAGTTAGTAGTAGCAAAAAAATTTATGAGAAAAATATCAAACAAATTTAAAGAGATAAGGGAGAATAGAGTACTCAGAGATTTTTATAATGATTCACCTTCTTGTCCACCGAAGGTTACGTCCAGTACTCTTGCAGCACAAGAGATTTCTTCACTATATATTAAGAGTAGCAATTACAAATTCTCACCCCAAGATTTCCTAGTACCTTACTCACTCTCTAATACCTTTATCACTCTTTGGAAAACAATATTTCCAAGTGACTCTATCCCCTTTCTTATCACATCCTTGTGAAAGAAAGTAATTCAAAAAATTGGATGAAGAAAACTTTAACTATTGCAAGGATTTCCTTTACAAGATTTGAAACTATAAACTCTTGCAATCAAATAACTCTTTATACACTTTAGTAATAATGCTCAATAAGTTTAAATAAATTTGAAACAACACTTAAGGCAACTTTAGAAAATATATTCTGAAAGCTAAGAACAAGTTGTAGAAAGTGCAGAGCCAGTATTTCAGAAAAATTTAGATTGTGTATATGAGTTGTGTATTTGAATTATGGGTTTCAATGCCTTTAAATAGGCTTTCCAATAAGCTATGAAACCTCTATGAAAAGGTAGGAATTCATTGGAATGAAACCATTTGGTTTTGAGTGAAAGCTTGTGCAGTTTGAATCTAAACACTAGTGCAACAACTCTCAGTAATCGATTACAGCCTCGATGTAATCGATTACAGCCTCAATGTAATCGAGTACCCAAACATTCTCTCCAACTGAGTAATTGATTAACGCTTAGTGTAATCGATTACCCAAAGGATGTAATCGATTAACCAAACATTCTATCCAATTGAATAACTGATTGTCACATAGTGTAATCGGTTACTCACAAAATGTAATCGATTACCAAATATTTTGTTCAACTGTGATTACTACAAAGTGTAATCGGTTACTCAAATGGGTGTAATCGATTACTTTGTTCAGTTTTTGTTGGGTAACTCGTTTCTCACTCATGTAACCTGTTAGTTAGTTTTGGTAACTTGTTACTTAGTCACAATAACCTATTACTTAGATCCAGTAACCTGTTACACAGTATTTTGAAAATTGTTTTCATTTATACTTGTGGTTTTCAATTTTCTCTAAAAATACTTTTGAGCATTACTACTATTTGTATATAATAGAGTATAAGGATATAAGTACCTATAGACTTAGATTCTAATTCCTTGAAGCTTTATCTTCATTGTCTTCATAAGTATTCTTCCTTTTCTTCTTTATGTGATGGTGGCGTCTTCATCAAAATCATGTCAAGGTCAGAAGCAAGATCTTATTCACAGAATTTAATTTTGTGCAAAGAACAATACTAAGAAGGATCCTCACTTATTTAGTACCATAAAAGATTAATCTTTCCAATATTATTGTTATGTTAATATATTATCTGATCTTATATTAGGTTTTTTTTATCCTTATAATTTTTTTTATTTTTGCTTCTTTTTATAATTTAAAATATTCTCTTATGTTTATAAAATAGTAGATTCCTTGGAGAAGGGGGCCTTGTGAAAAGGAAAAACCTATGTTAGAGGAATTTTTGAAGCTTATGAGTTCGACCAACTTAAAGGAGGAGGTAGAAGACAGATGGATATGGAGTCATGATATGTCTAATTGTTATTCGATCAAGTTGGCTTATAAAGTTATTTGGCAAGTGGATGAATCTAACTTAGTGGACAAAGAGGTGTGGAATTCGGTTTGAAAATTTGTGGCACCTTTGATGATTCATGTGATAGCTTGGAGACTTCTTTAAGATTGAATTTCACGTAAATGGAATATAGCCCAGATGGGTAGTAACTTTTCAGTTAAAGATCTTTTTGTGTTTGATATCAAGCTCACCCAGAAATAGTGGATCATGTTTTTTCTCTTGCCATTTTGCTTATCGGTTCTAGCAGCTGCTCTATGGTTGGCTGGGGTTGCTAGTGGTGTTGCCTTCAACCGATAAACCTCATTATTTGCAACATTTTTTACCAGTTAACAGTAGTGCTATGAAAGGTATTTGTTCTATGCTCTAGATGGCTGAAATTTGGTCGACTTGGAAAGGTCAAAATGGTGCCATTTTAAATAATAAAGTGGTGTGCATGGAGGAGTTATTGGATGAAATGAAGTTCAAGTCTTGGTTATGGATCAAAGGAGGTCCTGAAGACGTAGTCATGTCGTGGTCTAAATGGGCCTCTATTCCAATTTTGTGTTTGAATTGTGATTGGTAGGCCTTTTTCATGATTGGGTGGGTAATATATGTTCTCCTAGTTCTCCTTGTTTATAAGATTCATGGTTGTAATTTTGTTCCTTTTTAATAAAATTTAACTTATCAAAAATATATTTATCATTATATGATTGATTGAAATATTTGATTTGTAATAAAATTTAAAAGATATCAATTTCTATTAAGGATTTAGTTTATTTTCACTAAAAGATTTTATTACTAATATAAAAAAATAGTAACTAGGATTACTTAGGTTTTTTGTGTACATAATCAGGATTAGTTACTTAATGGAGAATATGTTAGTATAAAAAGAATAATAAGTGATAACAGTCATTTTCGACTTACATTTTAGCTTCCAACCACAAAAACATAGTAGCTAGAAGACGGGGAATAAAGAAAACGAGGAAAGCAAGAAAAGGGAAAATGACTACTCTATCAATTATCGGGGATACTAAACCCAACGAATATTATACACCATAAAGATCATAACCAGGAGTTGTATTGATTTGTATTATATTATGTATGCGGAACTCCGATCCAATTTATTTCATCTTTGTACTAAACACAAAATTACATCATATTTTCTTGTCCTCTTTGAATATGTGTTTCTCTCATCACTATCAACCCCATGGAACAAGCTGAATACAATTTTTTCCATCCTCTAAATCAACGTTTTATCTTACGGAGAAGCAATCATATTTCTTGTTGAATGAAAATTTTGTTTGTATGTGTATCGTTTGATATCTATATTGATATGGATATAATTTATGTATAAATAATTAGATTATTAGTTTTCCTCATCATCAATTTGCTGGAAAATTTAAATATATTACCTTTTGTAATAACTAAGGTAATAGTTGATTGTTGAGGAGTGTATACCTAATTTATCTTACTTGATAAGCAGATCTTAGGGTTATAACAGTTTTGTTGTGTGTAAAATTTTAATCATAGACTAATAGCTCGATACAATTAATATCACAAATAGAAATTTAATGTGTAATTATTAATGCCCGATTTATTTTCTAATTGATCTGTTATTAGTAATTATAAGATTATTTATTATGATTATTAAATCATATTACTATTATTATGAACATTTTTCATACTCTTGACGAGTAGAAAAATTATAGTGTTGAAAGTTTTGTAAAATAGTGTTACTTTTCCAAGTAATATACCTATGTAATTTGAATTTAAAACATGTTGAAGATCCACTGTCATCTTGTTTAAAATTTAGTTTTTATGATATGAATTATTTTAAAGAGTTTGGATAAAGTTAAAGATATTTGGCCTTTATTCTATCCTTTTAGTTTAATTCTCACTTTCTTAGTATTATTGTAAAAATTCAATATATATTTTTAATATATTTTGTTTAGTATTTTTTTAATAATTATTTTTAAGCATTATTGTTTTATAAGAATTAGGGTGGTAACTGGACCACCTCGCCCGGGCGAGCAAGCCTCGCTTGGGCGAGGGAGAAACAGAGAAGGATGGATCTAAATAGCGCTTGGGCGAGCAACCCCTCGCCCGGGTGAGCCAGCCTCGCTCGGGAGAGCGTTTCTCGCCTGGGCGAGGGCCAGAGGGCCCGTTTTGGTGTTTTTGGCGCCCGAGCGACCGTATTTTGGCCGGGCAAGTCCAGACATGTTAGCTTGAGCGATAGTCCCCTCGCTCGAGCGAGAACCATGCAGGAAATTGAGTATGTTTTGATTAATTGGTCGCTTGAGCGACAGTCTCTCGCTTGGGCGAAAGACAAACATAAATTGTGACTGTTTTTTATTGATTTATTGCTTAGGCAATAGCCCTAGTATGGGTGTGAAGTGTATTGACACTTGGAAAGGACCGTGGCTCAGAGGATTGAGTCTGGTGCCCAAATCAAAAAACTTATACTGTTACTTTTGGTTCTTGCGCCTTATATGGACAAGGATTTCGACGAGGATGTCGTGAGCAAGGCTATGCCTCAAAAGGATTACATGATACCACGCAGTGAGGTCGTCTGACCGTAAGAGGCTTGGCCATGTGGCCGTCCAGGGTAAGTCAACGATGGTTCGTAGTATTAGGGATGTTATTCCTATATTATATGATACCACGTAGTGAGGTCGTCTGACCGTAAGAGGCTTGGTCGTGTGGCCATCCAGGGTAATTCAGCGATGATTCGTAGTGGTAGGGATGTTATTCCTATATTATGTGATAACGTAAGATCGGGTCCCACTAGAAGCATTCCTTTGGGAGATGTCTTAGGATGAACCGATCATTTTAAAAGACTAATTAAAATATTTAATGTGCTAACTTCGGTTAGTGTGCATATTCATTATAAATAACAAAGTAGTGGAGAGGAAATTTACGAGAGACGAACGAGCCCCGCGATGTTGAGATGGACGGCGATGGCGGTGATTTGTCAGCAAAGTCTTGAGGGAGAGTCTAGGTGAGGTGAGTCCCCTATATT
>NC_032022.1:11377461-11379264 GCF_001865875.1 Lupinus angustifolius | reverse complement strand
TATCCTTGCGAGGAATAATTTTTGGTGCGATCAAATCGGCTTGTTGTGGGACCTGTATTCTTGGTGTAAGGATGGATGAAATAAGCATAAAATTCATACATTGAGATCGTGGATAGTAATCCCCAGGATCCGAGTTATAATTGCATTTATCATTGTGCATTATGTTTGTGATCTACATTGTCTATATTATGCGTGTCTGTATTGTTAAAGGTGTAGCGGATGTGGTGGAACCCATTTTAATTCCCTTCGGATTACGCGGATGCGGATGAGCTAGCACGTCGTATTAGCTCTGATACCACTTGTTAGAAGGGGGGTTGAATAGGTGTAGCGGTTATCAATCACTGCTTCTTGAACCAAAACCCAACTGTTGGCAACAACCTAGTTAATTGATTAACAAAAAGGTTTAATCGATTAACTATTGCACAAAAGAGAATGATCAGACAATCAATTTGCAGAGTAAGTAAAAAAACAATTGAACAGATATAATGCAAATATTTTTATGCACAATTATTAAGTATATGGCAGTAAACAAATATCCAACTTTTCAATTACAAATTCAATTTATAATGACAAGAATTGTAAAGAAGATAAAGAGAGAAAGAACAATGCACAAAGGATTTTTTATCCTGGTTCGTTTGCGGTCCACTGCCAACTACATCCAAGCCTCCCATTCTGGATCAGGGACATTTTATTTCTTCACAATATTGAAATATGGATACAAATACCAATTCAATTACAAGCACATAGGATTCTCCCTTCTTGAAATCTAGGACCTCTAAATCCTTGGTTTGACTCTACCTTTCGCCTCTAAGAAAACCTTTCTCGCAAACTAGACCCAGCCAAGATTCTAATCCTCAAATCAAGACCTCTTAGCCTTGGTAAAGAACTTCAATCTCTGTGGTGATCTCGCACCAAGAGACAAGTCCAGACTACACAAAAACACGTTAAACAACAAGGTATATTAAGCACAATAATGCTTAAAATATGACAAGATAAAGACTCAAAGATTAACCCTTCTACTAACCACTTAAGCCATCAAGATTCAAATGATTTAATCAATATCATTATAAGATAATTTCTCTCTAACAATATCTAATGCATGAGCATGTGAGCAAGATAAGAATGAATACAGAATTATGCAAAAACAGTAAGCATATAACAACAATTAAAATATCATAATCTCTCTTCTCACGCATGCAACTCTCTTGCAAAAATACAGTAAAACATGTATGGAACATTTATGCATATGTTTCAAATGGTAAACTTCTCATATGTTATGCACAATATATATATACATGTTTTACCAATTATATTATGCCTAATATGCATGTATAACATGTATGATAGATGCGTGAACATACAATTAACTAGATGATATGTCTCATGAATATGATATGACAATTAAGATGGGTTAAGAGACTAACACCTTGGTTCACTGAACCTATACTCACTTACTACGACACACATCCCATACTACTTAGATTATAGACTCATTTTACATCCTAGTCTAGATATGACCAAATGTGTATAAGGCATGTTGATTGTTGAGCAATCTTCAAGCTTTGTTAGAACCTTGCCTTCATCAAAACATAGGCAAAGACATGCTAGTGCTATCCTTGTCACTTTGCACTTTCAATCTCCCCTTTTTGATGATGACAAACACTTCATCAAAATTCTTCAATTGTTGACGGATAAGCTTGATGACGATTTTGAAGAATGGTTAACTAAAGTTGTTTTTCTATGAACAAAGTTAAAGCGCGTTGCTTCCTTGTAGGTAAGCAAAATTATGTACGGAAGCTTGAT
>NC_032022.1:11375666-11377361 GCF_001865875.1 Lupinus angustifolius | reverse complement strand
ATTAGCTAGGAAGACTAAACTAAGGCTCTAAGGTTTCCTATCTAAGGATGAGATGGAGGATTCTGGTTGTCAGGAATTGACGAACTACAACCACCCTTGATGAAGATACTCAGCTTGTTGAACTTAGCAATCATTCTTCTATTCTAAGAATCATTAGTAGACTGAATATAATTCCACAAGGATTGGTAATGGTTGTCAATGTATGCATTCTGACGTTCTTCAAAATGTTCCAAATCCGTATGATATGAATCCTTAAGAGACTGAAAGTGAAGGTCCATCATATTGTTGAGATGTTGTTCCATAGCATCCATATAAGCTTATCCAAAAGCTGGTTCCTGTGATGCATGTCCTGAATGCTCCCCCTGAGTTGCAGCAAGTGGCTCTTGGTTCATGTCTTGATCATCTTCACCAGAAGGATCAAGGTTAGCATTGTTGAAGTCCTCTTGATATTGTCAAGTGTTGCCATATTTGTAGATGCCCATCTTGTGAATTAAACTCTCACCAATCAAGTGATCCTTGTCTGAGAAGTCCATCACTATAGTATCTGAAATATCAATATGTAGATAGTCAATAACTCGGGATATGAAGATATTAGAAGGAAGTAGTCTTGATTGAGAGGTTGAGACGCTATACATGACCTTCAGAATCTCATCAGGCCAATTTATCATGATGTTCTCCTTCACAGCAAACATAAACCTCAAATCATTCATGGTAGGTTGTGCATGATTTGTGTTTCTCTGAATCAATATGTAGGCAATCAAGTAGTGTAGGAGTCTATTTTCTACGGATAGTGACCCAACTTTGGTCAATTCGCCTTGGACATAGAGTTGAGGTTTGCGCAAACACGACTTTTACATTTCAACAGCGTCAAATGAGTTGTCGTTTTCCCAACCATAATCGCTTAAATTAGCACCAGAAAAAGCTAAACCACCAACAATCATAAAGATTTCTTCATTAATTTCGAACAACTTTCCAGCTACCATCGACTAATATTTCTCATCTTTATATCTAAAATTCGTGTAATACTCCCTAACTAGAGTAGGGTAAATATTACCTTTCAATTCCAAGAAGGGGACAACCCCTTGAGCTTGCAAACCATGCGGAAAATCGAAGTTCTGTTCCGCAAGCCAATCACATTCACAAACCGAATATAAGTGGGTTTTCTTCCCTGAAATTTCTGCAACCGAGTTTCTTGTAGAATTAATGAGTAGTATGGGTCCCCGCGGTTCTGCCTTGGTTGTGGAGGAGGCACGACTTCTGAAGCATGCAATGGAAGTTGTGCGGTTGTCTTGATTCTCTTTCCACGTCCTCTATCCATAGCAATCAAACATTGAATCGTGATGGAGGTTTAGAGGAAGGTTGAGGGAAACCTAGGGTAAGGTTTTGAATTTGGGGAAAACGAAATGCTTGGAAATTGGAGATGAGGAAAACGGTTTATGGAGTGAAAATGCAATGGGGTGGTTCGGTTTAGGGCTAAGATGAAGCTTAGGATGATGTTGGACTTATTCCTTTGATATTTGACAGAAAAGGGGATGGATGGGGTTCTGAAAAATGTCCAGAAACACTTATGTTTCTGATATACTAATGCCATTAATCGATTAACAACATCTCTTAATTGATTAACCTGAGTTGAAAATGCAAGTTTTAAAATTTTTGGCTCAGGTAATCGATTAATTGATTTACTTAATCGATTAA
>NC_032022.1:11372113-11375566 GCF_001865875.1 Lupinus angustifolius | reverse complement strand
AGTCCTTAAGTTGCTGCTTCATCGAAAGGATTTGAGCACAACACACGCCAGCGGCAATGTATTCCGCTTCAGCAGTGGACAAAGCAACGCACGCTTGCTTTTTGCTGTTCCATGTAACTAGGGAGCTACCTAATAGGTGAGAAGTCCTACTAGTGCTTTTACGATCCAACTTACACCTAGCAAAGTCGGAATTGGAATAACCTACCAAGGATAGGGAGGCATCCCTAGGATACCATAATCCCATATGAATAGTTCCTTTTCGATATCTCATGATACGGTTTACAGCAATATAATGCGATTCTTTTGGCAAAGCTTGAAACCTAGCACATATACAAACACTAAACATAATATCGTGGCAAATAGTAGCTAAATACAATAAGGAGTCGATTATCCCACGATATTTTGTTACCTCAATCGCTTTCCCTTTTCATCTCTGTCCATATAACATGCAGATGCCATAGGAGTAGATGCGTCCTTACACTGCTCCATGTCGAACTTCTTCAATAATTCCTTACAATACTTTGACTGATGGATGAGGATGCCACTTTCCATTTTTTTGATTTGAAGTCCAAGAAAGAAAGTCAACTCACCCATCATCGACATCTCAAACTCCCCCTGCATTAACTCAGAAAACTCCTTACAAAAGATGTCATTAGTAGATCCAAAGATAATATCATCAACATATATTTGTACAAGTAAAACATGATTATCAGATCTACTGATGAATAGAGTGGTGTCGACCAAACCTTTTTTGAACCCTTTTTCTAGAAGGAACGAACTCAATCTATCGTACCAGGAGGCTCTAGGAGCCTATTTTAGGCCATAGAGGGCCTTCTTGAGTTTATATACATGGTTCGGGTATTTGAAGTTTTCAAACCCTGGTGGTTGGTCTACGTACACCTCCTCTTGAATATATCCATTTAAAAAGGCACTTTTAACATCCATATGAAAATTTTTAAAGTTCATGATTGATGCAAATGACAAGAGCATCCTAATGGCCTCAAGTCTGGCTACAGGAGCGTAGGTCTCATCATTATCGATGCCCTCCTCCTGGTTGTAGCCTTTGGCCACTAGGCGAGCCTTATTTCTAATTATTAAGCCACACTCATCTATCTTATTACGGAAGATCCATCTGGTACCTATAACGAGATGATCTTTTGGTTTGGGGACCAAGTCCCACATATTGTTTCGCTCAAACTGGTTTAGCTCTTCTTGCATAACTATACCCAAATGTACATCCTTGATGGCTTCATCGATGGTCTTAGGTTCTAATTGAGACACGAATGCAACAAAATTAAAAAAGTTTCGTAAAAAACTACGGGTTACCACTCCCATAGATATATTACCTAGCACCTTATCGAGTGGATGATATTTTTTAGTTTTCCACGCGATAGGCATTTCCTGATGTTGCTCTGCTACTGTTTGCTCTGCTTCTTGTTGGATTTCTTCTATGTCCTGGTATGGTACTTCTTCAAGTGTACCTGAAACATCATCAGAAAATACATTTCTCTTCTCTTTTGGAGAAGATTCGTCAAAATGGACATGAATAGACTCTTCTACTTGCATGGTAAATTTATTAAACACGCGGAATGCCTTGCTATGTAATGAATATCCTAAGAATATGCCCTCATCAGCTTTCGAGTCAAACTTTCCTAAAATTATTTTTCCATTCTTCAAAATAAAACATTTGCACCCGTAAGCATTCTATTTATTAAAATAAAATAGAATAGTTCTCAACTCCTCATGAGCAATATTTGGTTTTTGACCTTTAAAAATTTCATAAGGTGTTTTTGAAGAAGTAGGTCTAAGTAGTATTCTATTTATTACATAGCATGCTATGTGAACTGCATCAGCCCAGAAATACTTTGGTACCTTGCTTTCATTTAGCATAGTCCTTACGAGTTCCTCTAGAACTCTATTTTTCCTCTCAACAACTTCATTTTGTTGAGGAGTACGAGGAGCTGAGAACTAATGCATAATACCATGTTTATTACAGAACTTATTAAATTTACGATTTTCGAATTCTCCGCCATGGTCGAATCGAATGTAAATAATATTTAGGTTAGACTGGTTTTAGATTTGCTTGGCTAGACATTTAAAAGATTTATAAGCATCGCTCTTTGATGCTAAAAATAAAGTCCAAGTGAATCTAGAAAAATCATCGACAATAACTACGGCGTAATAGCTCCTACTAAAACTCATAATTTGTGATGGTCCAAACAAGTCCATATGGAGAAGCTCCAATGGTCGAGTAGTGGATCTCACGTTCTTTTTGTGAAAGGAATTCCTGACTTGTTTACATTTCTGACACATGTCACAGGAATCTTGAGTTTTAAAATCGAGTTTTGGAAGACCGATTACTAAATTATTTTTCGATAATTTTTCTAAATGCTTCACATGTATGTGAGCGACGCGTCTATGTCAAAGTCAGATATCACCTTCTTTTGAAATAAGATATTTTGAGAAAAGAGAAGTGAAATCCTCCAGATTAACCATATAAATATTATTTACCCGATACCCGAGAAACTTAACGTTATTAGATAATTCATCACGAATAATACAACAGTCACAATCAAAAGACACAGTATTATCTTTGTTGCATAATTGGCTTATACTCAATAAATTATGTTTCAAACCTTCTATGTAGATAACGTTCTCGATTATTGTGTGGGTTGAGTTGTCAATCTTCCCAGTCGCCAAGATTCTTCCTTTGTTGTTGTCTCCATAGGTGACGAATCCCTTTTCTTTCAATGACAAGTCTAGGAATTTCGACTTGTCCCTAGTCATATGTCTCGAACAGCCGCTATCAAGATACCAATTTTGTCCGTGTGTTCGAAGACATACCTGCAATATAGATCACCTGCTAGACTCAGGTACCCAAATTATGTTGGGTCCTTTCTTGTTAGTGATTAGGGATTTATCTTCCGTTCTTACCCAAGCGTAAACACCACTGGGTATCCCATATCTCCTGATAAAACAGGAATGAGAAGTATGGCCATAAGTGCTACAGTAATGGCATGTAGGAACTTTATTTTTCTTATTTGAATTTCCATATTGGCGTGTTAGAGTTCTCCTATATGGTCTATTTATATGGGATGGGGGAACATATCCTAATCCAGTATGGTCACCAACGTTCCTTGTTTTGCTAAGCAGAGTGTCTAATTGGTTTTTACTATTTGTGACTTTTGCGAGTTTTTCATTCAATTTAAAATTTTCGTTTTTCAAGTCCTCGCAAGACTCACAAGTAGTATTTTGACATAAGTTATTATTCGACCAATCACATGAAGCACAAGAAAAAAATAGATCTAATGTTTCTCTTTCCAATTTTAATTCATCTAATTCTTTCTGCAGTTGAATTATTTTTTGTTGGTTTAGCAAAATTATTCGTTTTCTCTCGTTACTTAACTTTGCTAATTTTTTAAATTCTTCATGCATCTCAACATAAGCACTATA
>NC_032022.1:11370880-11372013 GCF_001865875.1 Lupinus angustifolius | reverse complement strand
ATCCTCGTCCTCATCCTCATCCTCTTCCTCATCATCATCCTCATCTTATCCTTCTCGTCATCCTCACCCTATCCTCGTCCTCATCATATCCTCATTCTCGTCCTCATCCTCTTCCACATCCTATCCTCAACCTCATTCTCCTCCTTATCCTCATCCTCATCCTCATCATATCCTCATTCTCGTACTCATCCTATCCTCATCCTCATCCTCTTCCTATCCTCATTCCCATTCTCGTCCTCATCCTATCCTCCTCCTTATCGTCATTCACATCCTCATCTTGTCCTCATCCTCATCCTATCCTCATCCTATCCTCATCCTCATCCTATCCTATTCTGATCCTTATCCTCATCCTCATCGTATCCTCATCCTCATCCTATCCTCATTCTCATTCTCTTCCTCAGCCTATCCTCTTCCTCATCTTCATCCTCATCCTCATCGTCATCCTCATCCTCATCCTCATCGTCATCCTCATCCTCATTCTCATGCACATCCTCCTCCTCATCCTATCCTCATCCTCATCCTCATTCTACTCCTCATCATATCCTCTTCCTCATCCTCATCCTATCATGTCGTCCTCATCCTACCCTCCTCCTTATCCTCATCCCCTTCCTCATCCAAAGGCTAATCCTATCCTCATCCTCATCCTATCCTCTTCCTTATCCTCATCCTCTTCCTCATCCTCGTCCTCCTCCTGTCCTCATCCTCGTCCTCATCCACATCCTATCCTCATACTTATTCTCTTCCTACTCCTATCTTCATCCTCATCCTCGTCCTCATCCTATCCTCGTCATCATTCTCGTCCTAATCCTATCCTCAACCTCTTCCTCATCCTCATCCTCTTCGTATCCTCATCCTCATCCTATCCTCATCCTCATTCTCCATCTCCTCCTATCCTCATCCTCATTCTCCATCTCCTCCTATCCTCATCCTCGTCCTCATCCTCTTGGATATCCTTATCCTCATCCTATCCTCATCCTTATCGTAATCCTCTTCCACATTCTCACCCTCATCCTATCCTCATCCACATCCTCGTCCTCATCCTATCCTCATCCTCATCCTATCCTAATCCTTATCCTCATCCTCATGCTTATCCTCATCCTATATTCATCCTCTTCCTATCCTCATCCTCGTCC
>NC_032022.1:11369951-11370780 GCF_001865875.1 Lupinus angustifolius | reverse complement strand
TCCTCATCCTCATCCTCATCCTCATCCTATCCTCATTCTCATTCTCTTCCTCAGCTTATCCTCTTCCGCATATTCATCCTCATCCTCATCCTCTTCCTTTTCCTCATCCAAAGGCTTATCCTATCCTCATCCTTATCCTATCCTCTTCCTTACCCTCGTCCTCCTCCTATCCTCATCCTCGTCCTCATCCAAATCCTATCCTCATCCTCATTCTCGTCCTCATCCTATCCTCATCCTCATCCTATCCTCATTCTCGTCCTCATCCTATCCTCATCCTCATCCTATCCTCATTCTCGTCCTCATCCTATCCTCATCCTCATCCTATCCTCATTCTCGTCCTCATCCTATCCTCATCCTCATCCTATCCTCATTCTCGTCCTCATCCTATCCTCATCCTCATCCTATCCTCATTCTCGTCCTCATCCTATCCTCATCCTCATCCTATCCTCATTCTCGTCCTCATCCTATCCTCATCCTCATCCTATCCTCATTCTCGTCCTCATCCTATCCTCATCCTCATCCTATCCTCATTCTCGTCCTCATCCTATCCTCATCCTCATCCTATCCTCATTCTCGTCCTCATCCTATCCTCATCCTCATCCTATCCTCATTCTCGTCCTCATCCTATCCTCATCCTCATCCTATCCTCATTCTCGTCCTCATCCTATCCTCATCCTCATCCTATCCTCATCCTCTTCCTCATCCCCATCCTATCCGCATCCTCTTGGTATCCTCATCCTCATCCTCTTCTTCTTCCTCATCCAATCCTCATCCTCATCCTCATCCTCATTCTCCATCTCATCCTATCCCCTTCCTCATCCTCATCCTC
>NC_032022.1:11360441-11369851 GCF_001865875.1 Lupinus angustifolius | reverse complement strand
TCCTCATCCTCATCCTCATCCTCATCCTCATCATCATCCTATCCTCATCCTCATCCTATTCTCATCCTCCTCCTATCCTCATCCTCATCCTCCTCCTATCCTCATCCTCGTCCTCATCCTCATCCTCATCTTCATCCTGATCCTATACTCATCCTATCCTCATCGTCATCCTATCCTCATCCTCATCCTCATCCTCATCCTCATCCTGATCCTCATCCTATCATCATCCTCATCGTCATCCTCATGCTCATTCTCATCCTCCTCCTATCCTCATCCTCCTCCTATACTCATCCTCATCCTCGTACTAATCCTCATCATCATCATCCTCCTCTTCCTCATCCTCATCCTAATACACTTCCTCATCCTCATTCTATCATCATCCTACTCCTCATCCTATCCTCATCCACATTCTCACCCTCATCCTATCCTCATCCACATTCTCACCCTCATCCTATCCTCATCCACATTCTCACCCTCATCCTATCCTCATCCACATTCTCACCCTCATCCTATCCTCATCCACATTCTCACCCTCATCCTATCCTCATCCACATTCTCACCCTCATCCTATCCTCATCCACATTCTCACCCTCATCCTATCCTCATCCACATTCTCACCCTCATCCTATCCTCATCCACATTCTCACCCTCATCCTATCCTCATCCACATTCTCACCCTCATCCTATCCTCATCCACATTCTCACCCTCATCCTATCCTCATCCACATTCTCACCCTCATCCTATCCTCATCCACATTCTCACCCTCATCCTATCCTCATCCACATTCTCACCCTCATCCTATCCTCATCCACATTCTCACCCTCATCCTATCCTCATCCACATTCTCACCCTCATCCTATCCTCATCCACATTCTCACCCTCATCCTATCCTCATCCACATTCTCACCCTCATCCTATCCTCATCCACATTCTCACCCTCATCCTATCCTCATCCACATTCTCACCCTCATCCTATCCTCATCCACATTCTCACCCTCATCCTATCCTCATCCACATTCTCACCCTCATCCTATCCTCATCCACATTCTCACCCTCATCCTATCCTCATCCACATTCTCACCCTCATCCTATCCTCATCCACATTCTCACCCTCATCCTATCCTCATCCACATTCTCACCCTCATCCTATCCTCATCCACATTCTCACCCTCATCCTATCCTCATCCACATTCTCACCCTCATCCTATCCTCATCCACATTCTCACCCTCATCCTATCCTCATCCACATTCTCACCCTCATCCTATCCTCATCCACATTCTCACCCTCATCCTATCCTCATCCACATTCTCACCCTCATCCTATCCTCATCCACATTCTCACCCTCATCCTATCCTCATCCACATTCTCACCCTCATCCTATCCTCATCCACATTCTCACCCTCATCCTATCCTCATCCACATTCTCACCCTCATCCTATCCTCATCCACATTCTCACCCTCATCCTATCCTCATCCACATTCTCACCCTCATCCTATCCTCATCCACATTCTCACCCTCATCCTATCCTCATCCACATTCTCACCCTCATCCTATCCTCATCCACATTCTCACCCTCATCCTATCCTCATCCACATTCTCACCCTCATCCTATCCTCATCCACATTCTCACCCTCATCCTATCCTCATCCACATTCTCACCCTCATCCTATCCTCATCCACATTCTCACCCTCATCCTATCCTCATCCACATTCTCACCCTCATCCTATCCTCATCCACATTCTCACCCTCATCCTATCCTCATCCACATTCTCACCCTCATCCTATCCTCATCCACATTCTCACCCTCATCCTATCCTCATCCACATTCTCACCCTCATCCTATCCTCATCCACATTCTCACCCTCATCCTATCCTCATCCACATTCTCACCCTCATCCTATCCTCATCCACATTCTCACCCTCATCCTATCCTCATCCACATTCTCACCCTCATCCTATCCTCATCCACATTCTCACCCTCATCCTATCCTCATCCACATTCTCACCCTCATCCTATCCTCATCCACATTCTCACCCTCATCCTATCCTCATCCACATTCTCACCCTCATCCTATCCTCATCCACATTCTCACCCTCATCCTATCCTCATCCACATTCTCACCCTCATCCTATCCTCATCCACATTCTCACCCTCATCCTATCCTCATCCACATTCTCACCCTCATCCTATCCTCATCCACATTCTCACCCTCATCCTATCCTCATCCACATTCTCACCCTCATCCTATCCTCATCCACATTCTCACCCTCATCCTATCCTCATCCACATTCTCACCCTCATCCTATCCTCATCCACATTCTCACCCTCATCCTATCCTCATCCACATTCTCACCCTCATCCTATCCTCATCCACATTCTCACCCTCATCCTATCCTCATCCACATTCTCACCCTCATCCTATCCTCATCCACATTCTCACCCTCATCCTATCCTCATCCACATTCTCACCCTCATCCTATCCTCATCCACATTCTCACCCTCATCCTATCCTCATCCACATTCTCACCCTCATCCTATCCTCATCCACATTCTCACCCTCATCCTATCCTCATCCACATTCTCACCCTCATCCTATCCTCATCCACATTCTCACCCTCATCCTATCCTCATCCACATTCTCACCCTCATCCTATCCTCATCCACATTCTCACCCTCATCCTATCCTCATCCACATTCTCACCCTCATCCTATCCTCATCCACATTCTCACCCTCATCCTATCCTCATCCACATTCTCACCCTCATCCTATCCTCATCCACATTCTCACCCTCATCCTATCCTCATCCACATTCTCACCCTCATCCTATCCTCATCCACATTCTCACCCTCATCCTATCCTCATCCACATTCTCACCCTCATCCTATCCTCATCCACATTCTCACCCTCATCCTATCCTCATCCACATTCTCACCCTCATCCTATCCTCATCCACATTCTCACCCTCATCCTATCCTCATCCACATTCTCACCCTCATCCTATCCTCATCCACATTCTCACCCTCATCCTATCCTCATCCACATTCTCACCCTCATCCTATCCTCATCCACATTCTCACCCTCATCCTATCCTCATCCACATTCTCACCCTCATCCTATCCTCATCCACATTCTCACCCTCATCCTATCCTCATCCACATTCTCACCCTCATCCTATCCTCATCCACATTCTCACCCTCATCCTATCCTCATCCACATTCTCACCCTCATCCTATCCTCATCCACATTCTCACCCTCATCCTATCCTCATCCACATTCTCACCCTCATCCTATCCTCATCCACATTCTCACCCTCATCCTATCCTCATCCACATTCTCACCCTCATCCTATCCTCATCCACATTCTCACCCTCATCCTATCCTCATCCACATTCTCACCCTCATCCTATCCTCATCCACATTCTCACCCTCATCCTATCCTCATCCACATTCTCACCCTCATCCTATCCTCATCCACATTCTCACCCTCATCCTATCCTCATCCACATTCTCACCCTCATCCTATCCTCATCCACATTCTCACCCTCATCCTATCCTCATCCACATTCTCACCCTCATCCTATCCTCATCCACATTCTCACCCTCATCCTATCCTCATCCACATTCTCACCCTCATCCTATCCTCATCCACATTCTCACCCTCATCCTATCCTCATCCACATTCTCACCCTCATCCTATCCTCATCCTCATCCTCATCTTTATCCTCATCCTATCCTCGTTGTCATTCTCATTGTCGTCCTCATCCTATCCTCATCCTCATGCTCGTCCTCATCCTATCCTCATCCTCTTCTTCATACTCATCCTATCCTCTTCATCATTCTCGTCCTCATCCAACTCTCATCCCAATCCTAACCTCATCCTGATCCTATCCTCATCCTCANTTTGAATTTCATATATATATATATATATATAGGCTACTAATATTGAATCATTAGAGTGTTACATTGCTTTCCAGCCCTAACAAACTACTGATCCCTGCCAAATTCTCATGTTTTCATTTTTATTATTAAAGTCCAATTAAATTACAGGTGCATAACTGTAATATTTTTAAGGTGCAGGGTAGAATCTGTTATTGCTAGTGTTTTACTACTGTTATACAAACTTATATTATATATCAACCTTTTTATGTTACAATAACATATGAATCATAATAATTGTTTTATAGAGTTAGAATTACTGGTTTATAAACATTACATGGCCTGGTCTCTATATAATCTTTTCAACTTCTCAAGTGAGAGAAGTATATGTAGATTCTCTTCCCTTGAACCTATTTTTTTCTTCATTATTTACTAAACATTTCTCTACGGCAAATAAACCTTTCGTGTTAGCAGTTGAGACCCACATGTATGTAAAGAAAATGAGCCTAATATGAATATTTATACACCTTAACAATAATGCTTGTATGAATTATTTACTTCTTTTGGTACCACAGGTGTTCATATTTGGGTCAGTACCACTGAAAACTTATTTACCTGATGGGGATATTGATCTAACAGCCTTCAGTGACGATAAAGATTTCAAGGATAGTTTGGTCCATGAGGTACGAGGTGTTTTAGAAAAAGAAGGTAAGAATGAGAATGCTGAGTTTCGTGTGCAAGAGGTTCAATATATCGAGGCAGAGGTATGTGCTTTTTATCAGATGAATTCATAATTCTTTTGCATGTGTAGAGTGAAAAAAACTTTACTGTATGGTGACATTATTCCTGGTGCAACCTATTATTTAATATATTCCTGGGGTGTTTCTCAGCCTTTGTTTAAAAAAAAATCATGTTTCTACCCTAATTGATTGTTTTGTTTTTTATGTGAAAATTTACAATTTTACCCTTGACATGTTTCTTATTGTTGTTCAATGATAGGTGACAATCCTAAAGTGCCTAGTGGATAAATTTGTGGTGGACATATCTTTTAATCAGATTAGTGGTTTATGCACACTTTGTTTTCTTGAGGAGGTGACATATTTTGACACATTTTTTTCTATCTTAAATCACTATTTTATCTTTTGCAAATATCTCTAACAAATAGTTTTATATTCCAGGTTGACAGTCTAATAATACAGAATCATTTATTCAAGCGCAGTATTATATTGATAAAAACTTGGTGTTTCCATGAGAGTCGAATCCTTGGTGCCCACCATGGACTTATTTCATCCTATGCACTTGAAGTTCTAGTCTTATACATTTTTCATATTTACAGTGATAAATTTGCATTTGCTGGACCATTTGAGGTGACAAACTAACTTCTTTACTTTGAAAATACATGCGGAGTAACTCAAGTGAGAATAATAAATTCGAGTCATATAACCAAACTGTACATGAACAGATAGAATTAAAATTTAGTTATTGGTCATATGATCACTTAGTACATGTATTTATTAATCTCAATCATTCAAATAAGATTTAATGGTCTATATTAACTGTTTTTATTTCTCATAATAACAACCGTTCTCACTTGAGTCACTTTTTATATATAGCTTATGAGAAAGATAAGAAAATTTATACTAGTTTTCCTATTGCTTCCATATCTCAGGTGCTTTTTCGATTTCTGGAGTTCTTTAGTAAATTTGACTGGAAGAACTATATTATTAGCTTGTGGGGACCGATCCCTGTAAGTTCACTTCCTAATATAAGAGGTATGTAACAAAAAAGAATTAATGTTAGTCATATAATCTATCTTTCTTGAATAACATAGGTTTGTATAGCTTTTGCACCTCAAAAAAAAAAATGCAGTCATGCACATATAATTCTGACTGATAACAATGACAGAAAAAATAACCATTACATCTTTTTTGTTTTCTTTATTATAATACTGTTATATTTATACATTGTTAGCCTACAGATTATATACAGCAAGTATATAATCTACTATTTATTTACATTAGTTTTAGTTTTATCGAAAAGTAAATGTCAACATAGTAACAATATATAAAATTCTTAAATCATCAGTGTATACGTTTTTTTTGTGCGGTGTAAATAGGCGCATGGTTGTATTTTTTAAGGTGTGGGATATAATCACATGAATGACATGCATGATCTCTTCATTATATCTGATAAACTTTTTTTTTGTGCAATCAAAATCATTACAGCAGAGCCTCCACACAATGATTGCAGAGAGTTACTGCTAGAAGGAGATTTTCTTTTTGCTTGCAAAGCCTTTTATGGTGTTACTCGAAGAAATCAAGAATCTTTTGTTTCAAAACACTTGAACATTGTAGATCCTTTATGTGAAAACAACAACTTGGGTCGTAGCATTAGTAAGGGTATTTAACTCTTAAACCCTACCTATAACAATTCTCTTTAGTCTTTATCACTTTTTACTAAAGATATTATTCTATTCCACTTGAAATGTTACTCAACAAAAACCTTTTAAGGAAGCAAAATGTTTATTAATTTGTTACCTTGAATTCATAAAATGCATGATGTTGTGTCTGCAATCTATTGTTAAGGAAAATATTCATTTTCATTCCCAACATTTTGTTTTATTTTGTATGTTATTTATTTATCTTTCACTCAAGAATTCTACTTGTATTTTTTTCTTCTCACCAGATTAATTTGTTGTCTACCAACAACTTGTTGGTCTAGTAGTGTAAGGCACTACTAGATCCCCAGGATGACCAAAAGATCAAAGGTTCAATTCCTGGAAGCGACACTTGTTGGGAGGGGCAGTTACGCACCCCGAAAGACATTAGTTCCTTACCCAAAAGGGTGAGAGGATACCCTTGATAGTACCAAAAAAAGATTAATCTTTTGTCTGGTTTTTTGGTTAAAATCTACTCTACAGGCAACTTTTATAGGATAAAGAGTGCAATAGCTTTGGGGGCTGAGAGGCTAATGAGATTGTTTGAATGCACAGAAGATACAATAGCAGCTGAGTTTGATTATTTTTTCAAGAATACATGGGATAGGCATGGAAATGGTCACTGGATGAATTTAAACAATTACAATCTATATCTAAAAAATAATCCAACACCTCAAGAAAATGAGATTGAGAAGGCTCATCAAGCTTCTGATAGTGTCCATCAAAATCCTATATTTGGAACATTTGATGTATCTTCTGTAAATTGGAGCACAAGGACTAGTGACATGAAAAAATCACTTACTGATATAGGCAAAACTCCTATGTATCCATCAAATGAAGTTCATGCCATCATGCCTCAAGTTCCTTCACAAGAGTGGAGAAGTGAAGAGTATGGCCTTTCTGTTGATGATGCAATGAGGATGCAGCATGAAGAGTATGATCTTATTCATCTTACAGAAAGTTACAAGAATCACAGTTTACATGGATATATTCAAGCACCCTTTAATGTGAATTCAAATAATCTACCTTTCCCTTCACCGGCACCACCTGGTTTCCTTACACCGTCGCCTGGTTTCTCACCAATACCACCATCTGGTTTCCCTCCACCACAACCACCACCAGCTGCTTTCCCTACACAACCGCCATCACCGGGTTTTGAACATGCACAATCATCGGGTGTTCCTCCAGTAATTATCTCTTCTTGGAGCTATTGTATGCCTAATTCAGATCATGACAACATTAGTGAAGGTTTAGTGTCTGAGCAAGACATGGATGGTGGTTCCAGCTCTTGTAATTCACCTTTCTGGAATAGTTCAGGTACTAGTTACTTACCAAAAGAATATTGGGATGTTACTGAACATAAATGGTTGGCCAGAGAAAATGATAGTGATGATTCTCCTTCACTGAGTCCTCAACTAGTAGACGCTACTCACTTGGCTCAGAATAAAAATGGAATTGTTACTTCAAATGCTCAGGATAATCGATCAGCCGGTCATAAGCGAGGACCAATAGTTGTGCCTAATTCATCGAGGTTTAGTCCTGCCTCAAGCCAGAGAGGAATTGAAAACCAAGGGTTATCAGCATTTCCATTTGTTCAGTCTACACCAACATTTCCACCTAATACCAAATTCACATTGAATAATATTCCTATTTTGACTTATACACCTCTCAATTATATGGAGATGAATGTTGATCTAGTCAATTTGAATTCTACTCAGAAATCCGGACAACCGAATCATTTACTTATGCATAACTATAGCAGCGTCGATGAAACTTCAGAGCCTTATGTAGGAAGACCATGGCCGGATATTTTGAAAGCTGATTTTTTAAGCCATTGGTTGAATCTGCAACATGGAAGGCGTTGTGAGAATCCACAACTACAAGGGCACTTACCTTATCTATCTGCTAATGTTGTTGTACCTCCGTTTTACTTTCCACCTTTGCCTGCATACTTTCCTTGGGATGTTGCTCCTAGGATACCTACAGATTTTATGAACAACATGCCTCATTGTTTTCCTCCTCTCTTATTTTCTATGCTGCCAAACCTATTTCCTCAGCATGCCTTCAATCCATGTTTTAATAACCGTAATGTTGATTTGACTCCCGGATATAGAAGCGCCGGAATTGGAACTTTTCTACCAGACCCAGTGAGTTACCAGGTTAGTAACTCTATAATGTGCTATTTATTGTGATTTTTTGTTTCCTAGCTTGATCAAGTGTGGTGTTACACTTTGTGTTGAGCATAACTTGCTTTTAATATTGAATTTTCCAGAATAGGTATTACAGGAAAAAAAATTATTCACTTAGCAGAAATGAAGAGGGAAACAATGGATATAAAAGGAACGAGGATAAAAAGGAATATCATCATAATTTTGACTCAGAGGAAAGGTATCGTCGCCGCAGTGTTCATTTTGGTAACTTCCGTTGTAAGACGAAGCAATACTATAGACGAAGAAATAATGGGCCAGCTTTTGATGCTTCTATATTTGATAACAATTCAGATGCCATTGTCATTGTGCCTGATGAACAACAACCACTTCCTAGTGATGGTTAGACATCTCCATTATACTTTTTCAATTTATATGATGTGTCCATACAGTAAAACATAGGTAAATGCTTTTGATCAAGAGTATAAAAGATACTTATTTTATTGAAAAGTAGTATACTTAATATATGAAAGGTTGCTAACCAGTGCTTGCACTAATCAAGGAGTGAAAAAAGAGACAAGTTTTTATTGGAAAATTTACCATGTCACTTCCCTACATGATATATACATAACTTATGAAATTTTATTAATCCCTTAACTGATGTCTTTACCTGACTATTACATTTGTAAATGCATACCTGTTTTTCCCAATAAAAGAATAGGTCATGCCTATGATGAGTGACTTGAGTTTGGGTTTCATGATCAACTTCTTAGGAACAAATGAAGCATCAAATCAAGGTGAAAGCTCACAAAGTGCTTCTAATGAGATGGAAAATGTTGAAGGAGATTCTGCAGACCCTTCTCCACAACAGTCACCAGCATCTGATTCACCTGGGTAAGGCTATATTTTCTTTCCTTTTCTCTCTAGTAGAGTGCTCATTTAAC
>NC_032022.1:11340755-11360341 GCF_001865875.1 Lupinus angustifolius | reverse complement strand
ACACACACAATAAATGGTGAATAGAATGAAATTAATTTGAAGTTTAATTGATGTCAGTTGTTGCTATTCATAGCTTGGTCTACATAGATAATAATGGTTGGATACTCAATTATTCAAGCCTTTAAAACTAACTAATGTCAAGTATCTTGGTTTAGTATTTGCTTGATCAGCTCAGTTAAATCAGTTTTTTCCTTAGTATCTTGCTGTCTTGACTTTGTTTTTCTTACACTCATTATGGAATAACTGATTTAGTGATCTTTGTCAGTGATGATATGCCCAATTTGTATTCTTAGTTGCTAAACAATTATATCTTTGCGTGATAATGTTCTATCCCACCTGCAATGTCTAACTAGCCTTTGTGACACTTAACATGAAGAGGAGAAAAGGAAGGAGGCACAAAAATTTACCATAGTGTGTGCATAACTGATGCCGGCAATTAGTGGTTAGATTCATGAAAGTGTGGATTGCTGTTGTGGAATGTGACAAATTATAGATGATCTTGTGTGTAAAATCTTGATCAGAATGTTATGTGATCTTTATGATGTAAAAATTTATTATTACATTCAGCAGGACACAAGATGAGGATATGTCAATTTTCAATGATGCTGATTTCCCGCGTCTGCGTTAAGGTGTGCCATTTTGTGAAGGCATGAAGGGGTTCTGGCAGTTCAGATGAATGCATCATCTTCAGTTTACCACCCCTGTCCAGAGTTACAATTTTTAGAAAAACTATATAGTATTTACCGCTTTATGCTAAAAGCAGTAAAGCGATTTTTGCCCCATTGGTTTCTAGCCATTTGAGTTTTGGTTTTCTTGAACTGGTTCTTGATCTCACTGATGGGATTAATTGTTTTCCTTAAACATTTTTTAGCAAAACTATTATAGAGTTCCTTTCCATTATCTGGTCTAGGATTTTGTCCTATCAGGTTTTTATGCAGTGTTCTTTATCTCCAATGTTCTGCTCATGGTTTTAAATTGTGATTATAGTTATGTTCAGTTTGCGGCAATTGCACTAAATTGTGGGAAAATGCAACCAATGCGGCTGCAATTAAAATTATGATGTGAAGGCAGCATACTGCAGTTATTGATTTACTCTTCTAAATATAGCTAGAATCCAAGAAACTGATATGCATCCACATCCCATATTTTCAGGCATTATTATCAGCAATTAAATTTAAAATAACCGAATCAGAAATTCCTAATGACTATGTCATAAGTAACTGAATAACAAACTCCTAGTGAGTAATGACTAAGAATAAACATCCCAGGTTGCAGCTTGTGAAGGCACACTTTCAACACTCCTTCTTGCTTTGACAGCTGCAGACTCCTAGCTAGCTTCTTAATGCTTCGAGTCTGGCTTTCTGAAGAGCATTTATAAATATTTCTGCACTTTGATCCTCAGTTCTGCAATAGAATAGACTGATTTCACCTTCTATCTTTACCTTCCTTAAGCTAAACAACTTGATCTTAAAATGTCGTCTTGCCATAAAAAAACAGGATTGATCGAAATTGAAGTTGAAATTTCAGCTTGATTGTCAATAAAAAATTGTGCTGCCTCATTTTGCTTCATGTGTAAATGTTCAAATAGGTTTCTGATCCAAATTCTTTGATTTGCAATAGCATTGGCTGCCATATATTAAGCCTCATGATTCTTCTCCACTCCTGTTTATGTGAAAAGCTCTTCTATTGCGTCCTCTTGTCTCATGATTCTTCTCCACTCCTATGTCTACAAAGCATTTAATAATTCACCCGAGGAGATACTTGATAAGTCTTTAAACTCCTCTGATGATGATATCTTGGAGTCATATTTTTCAAGTATAGTGAGAACTATTTTTTGCCCTATTCTTTAATCTGGAAAATCCTTGACCGTACCTTGTTAGCCATGCATAACAGTCTCTCAGCATAGACTTTTGTAGTTTTTGTATCCTCCACGCTTTGCATCTCGAATTATATGATCAAATTGAGAACTTACATGCCATTGGTTCTTTCAAAACATTGATATTTCGATTTGAGATAATCCCATATGTCCATAGCAGACTGCAGATTCATAATCCTTTGTAGATGTTTTGTACATAGCTGAAAAAAGACAAGCTTTAGACAGCCTTCATTGTGTCCCTCTCATTGTGGTTCTTCTGCTTCACTTGGTGGCCAATTTAGCAACTACATAGTCCTCTTCTACATAGTGCCTCAAGCTGAATAGTCCTCCTGACAAACTGATTGTGAAATTGTGGTGGATCAGTGGATGATGTGTCATCTTCCCATTTTGGGTTTTTTATGGGTTCTCTCAACTCACAGATCCCTCAAGCTAATGGCTCTAAAACCAATTTGTTATTTTATTTATAGCAGAAAAAGAGAATAGCAGAGGAAAGAATTGGTATATGAAGGCAGTATATTGTTTTTGATTGACTCCTCTAAATATAGCTAGAATCCAACAAACTCATGCATCCACATCCCTTATTTTAAGACATTTGTCATGAGACAGCAGGGTGTAGGTCAGATGCTTTAGTAACATTCATTTTCGGGGCTAGTTGATTTGGCAAGTCGATAAGATTAAACCTGTTATAAAAAATGTATATACTAGAGGGAAAAGGAAAGTTTGGTTTAATAATAACAAACTTCCCTTTTTGCCCTTAGACAGATAGTTAGGGGGGGGGAAACTACAAATAGAAAGTGGTTAGTTTGGAGGGAGTTAATTAGAAGTAAGCTCAATGATTTGGAATCAGAAGCTGGGATTGGATTGTGGGATCCAAGTTTGTCCTCTATTCCTCTTGTAACACACTCTTCATCAATAAAATTTATTTAGAACCCTAACAGAATCACATTGATTCTGGGTTAGGGGTGATTCTTTTTTCATTCTTATTATTCTAATTCTTCTCTTAATTGATACCAGTGTTATCACTGGTATCAGAGTACCATTCTTGGTGCCTGGGGGTTAGAAAACCACGATTTCTGTTGTTGTTGTTCTGTATGGTATCCACGAGAAGTATGGCGAAAGAAAGCGATAGTTGGGGCTAAGAAAGAGAGGAGGTTCGTACATGGTTGGAATTGAATGAGGCGCGTATGAAGAGAACTGAGGAATTAGTAGTTGTCATTGCCGACAAATTAGGGATTGGAAAAGGGGCCAATTCTCTCGACGGAGGCAATGATCACGAAGACGAAAGCGAGAGCCCTGGGATTCATCATCACCGGCGTGATAAGTGGAGGAGGTTGGAGATACCTATCTTTGTGGGAGAGGATGGCATTACGACATAGGAAAAAATGCAAGCCACAATGGTGGCCTTAGAAGGAAAAGCCTTAAGTTGGTTCCAATGGTGGGAGAGATGTAACCCTAAACCCACTTGGGAAGGTTTCAAGCTAGCTGTGATCAGGAGGTTCCAACCTTCTATGGTACAGAACCCTTTTGAACTGCTTCTGTCCTTAAAGCAGGAAGGAGGGGTTAAAGCCTATGTAGAAGAATTTGAGAAGTAAGCAGGAGCTTTAAGGGAAATTAATCAAGAGTTTGTTAAGGGGGTTTTCCTTAATGGGCTAAAGGAGGAAATAAAAGTGGAAGTCAGGTTGTATGAATTAGAGACTCTCCCTGAAATCATACAGAAGGCTCTTCTTATTGAACAGAAGAACATGGTGGTTAATAGGAGGCCAATGACAAGTGTCACCAAGACTGAAGGGTATTTTCGAAGGGGATCAGTGAATAAGGTGGTCACCTTGGATTCCACTCTATCTGGTGGGAGTAAGAAGGAGGGATCCTCTATTGGTAGTGTGAGGGGGAATTCAGAACCCTACAAGAAGGTCATAGTTCTAGAAACATGGGTGAATTCAAGAGATTGTCAGCTGCAGAGATAAAGGACAAGAGGGAAATGGGATTATCTTTTAGATGTGATGAGCCCTTCTCTAGGGACCACATATGTAAACGCAAACAGTTGAGGATGTTTCTTATAGCAAAGGAGGAAGAAGATGGGGAAGAAGGCTTGGGAGACAGGGTTGATTCCTTTAATTTCTTATAGCTATCACTGTACTCAACGAAGGGGTTAACATCAGTAAAATCCTAGAAGATAGGAGAGGAGCTGTAGGAGGTTCCAATAGTGATCATGATTGATTGTGGGGCCTCACACAATTTCATATCTCAGGAGTTGGTGCGGAGGGTAAAATTGGAAGTTGATAGGACAAAATATTATGTAGTGGAGGTGGGGGATGGTCACCGCATCAAGTGCCAGGGTAAGTGTTCACAACTTAAACTCGGTATTCAACAATTAAAGGTACAACAAGATTTCTAATTGTTTGGTTTAAAGGGGGTTGACCTGGTGATGGGGCTAGAATGGTTGGCCATCTTGGGAGAGGTGAAAGCTGATTTTGGGAAAATGAGGTTATCAATGGCAACAGGGGACTCTGTAGTCACCTTGGTAGGGAACCTTGCACTATCTAAGGCAGAATTGTCACTGGGTGCTTTTATGCAAGTCCTATTGGAAGAGGGTGAAGGATTGTTGGTTTAGTGTGGGGAAGATCCGTCCAGAAGAACATAGAGGTGCCGCTTGAAATTTGTAATGTGGTACAACAGTTCCAAGACAACATGATCATGCCATTCACTTGAAGGAGGAGGTTGATATCCCTAACATCAGACCTTATAGATGCATCTACTACCAAAAGGCAGAGATTGAAAGATTGGTGGTTGAAATGCTTGAGGCAGGGGTCATCAGATCCAGCATAAGTCCATATTCAAGTCCAAACATATTGGTGAAGAAAAAAGATGGGGATGGAGGTTTTGTGTGGATTATAGGGCCTTTAATAGGATCACTGTGCCCAACAAATTTCCTATTCCAATGATCGAAGAGTTGTTGGATGAGTTGGGACATGTCAGGGTTTTTCTAAGCTTGACTTGAAGTCAGGTTACCATCAAATTCAAATGAGGGATGAAGATATAGGAAAGATTGCTTTCAAAACTCATGAAGACCACTATGAGTTCCTGATTATGCCATTTGGCTTAACCAATGCTCCCTCTACTTTCCAAGCATTGATGAATGAGGTACTCAAGCCCTACTTAAGGAAATTTACTCTAGTTTTCTTTGATGACATTCTTGTATATAGTTCAGATATAGCTATTCATAACAAGCATCTTTAATTGGTGTTAGAAGTTTTGATTAAGCATTCACTAAGAGCCAACTTAAAGAAGTGTAATTTCGGGCAATCCAATATAGATTACTTGGGGCATATTATCTATGGAGTAAGGATAGCTACTGATGAATCAAAGGTTGAAGCAGTTAGCTCTAGGCCAAAGCCTACTACTATCAAGAGTTTGAGGGGGGTTTTGGTTTGACAAGGTATTATAGAAGGTTTGCTAAGGATTATGACAAGATGGCAAAACCCTTGACTAACCTTCTAAGGAATGATGCTTTTAAATGGACTGAAGAGGCTACAATTTCTTTTGAAGAGCTTAAGAAGGCAATGATACAATTACCCCTACTAGCAATTCCTGATTTTTCTAAAGAATTTATTGTAGAAACAGATGTTTCTAGCAAGGGTTTGGGGGCTGTTCTAATGCAAGAGAGGAAGTCATTAGCCTTCTGGAGTCAAGGTTTATCTATTAATGCTCGATAAAAATCAGTTTATGAAAGGGAATTAATGGCCTTGGTCCAACCTATCCAGAAGTGGAAGCATTATCTGCTAGGGAGGCACTTTGTGATAAGGACAGACCATAGGAGTTTAAAGTTTCTTACTGAGCAGAGGTTGTCATCTGAAGAACAATTCAAGTGGGCTGTTAAATTGATTGGTTTAGACTTTAAGATTCAATACAAGTCATGCAAAAAGAACTTTGTAGTAGATGTTCTGTCTAGAAAGGTTTTGTTTTCTGCCCTTTCAATGATTTCCAACGAAGATGTGGGTTCTTGGGTGGAAGAATTACAACAAGATCCCAAGTGGAATGGGTTGATGCAGGAATTGTTAACTGACCCTACTTCTCATCCAGGTTTTGAACTGAAGAAGGGAATCTTGTACTACAAGGGGAGGTTGGTATTGTCCAGAAATTCTCATAGAATTCCCCTTATCCTAGTAGAATGTCATAAGACTCCTATGGGTGGTCATTCTAGTCACTTTAGGACTTATAAGAGGATTGCAAATTTTATGTTTTGGGTAGGAATGAAGAAAGATATCAAGGCCTTCGTGGAAGCTTGTGAAGTTTTCCAAAGAAACCAGTACTCCACTTTGTCCTCTGCTAGGTTACTACAACCCTTACCTATTCCCCAACAGGTATGGATGGATATCTTTATGAATTTCATAGGAGACTTGCCAAGAATTAAGGGAAAGGGTACCATTTATGTGGTGGTGGACAGGTTAACCAAGTATGCCCACTTCTTTGCTCTAGGGCACCTTTATTCTGCCAAGGATTTGGCTACATTGTTCCTCAAAGAGGTAGTCAAGCTACATGGTTTCCCTACTACCATAGTTTCTGACAAAGACCCCTTGTTTCTTGGTAAATTCTGGAAGGAGCTCTTCAAAATGGCAAGCACTCAGCACCTCATACTATCCACAAACAGATGGTCAAACATAGGTAACTTATAGGTGCTTGGAAACCTATTTGAGGTGTTTTATAGGACCTAAGTCTAAACAATGGATTAAATGGTTGCATTGGGCAGAGTTTTGGTTCAATACCAACTACAACGGATCTTCTGGGATGTCACCTTTTAGGGCTTTATATGGTAGGGACCCCCTTGTCTTGCTTAAAGCATGAACTATTCCTTCTAGGGTGGAAGAAGTGAACCAGCTCATGACTGACAGAGATAGGATTCTAGAAGAATTAAAAGCTAACTTAGTTAATACTCAGAACTTGGTGAAGCATGCAGCCAACAAACATAGAAGAGAAGTTGAGTTTGAAGAGGAAGATTGGGTGTACTTAAAATTGCAACCTTGAAGTCCATAGCAGGTAGACCTTATGCCAAATTGGCTCCTAGATATTATGGTCCCTTCAAGATAATTAAGAAGCTGAGTTTTGTGGCCTATCAACTAGTTTTACCAGAATACTCACAAATTCATCATGTGTTTCACATTTCCTTGTTGAAAAAGACTATTAAACCTAACCATATAGCACAACCACTGCCTCATATGCTAAATGAAGAACATAAGTTAACAGTGGCACCAGAAGATATCAAGGACACTAAGGAAAATCCTCAAGAAAATTTGGAAGTACTTGTCAAGTGGCAAAACCTATCAGAGCATGAATCAACATGGGAACTAGCTGCAACTATACAATACCAATTCTCATATTTCCCACTTGAGGACAAGCTGGTTGTAAAAGGGGGTGGCGGGTAGTGATAAGACTAAACTTGTTATAAAAAATGTACATACTAGAGGGAAAAGGAAAGTTTGGTTTAATAATAACAAGCTTCCCTCTTTTCCCTTAAACAGTTACATCGTTAGTGGGGGAGCTATAAATAGAAAGTGGTTAGTTTGGAGGGAGTTAGTTAGGAATAAGCTCACTGATTTGGAATCAGAAGCTGGGATTGGATCGTGGAATCCAAGTTCGTCCTCTATTTCTATATTCCTCTTGTAACACTCTTCTTCAATAAAATTTACTTAGAACCCTAACAGAATCACATTGACTTTGGGTTAGGGGCGATTCTTTTTTCATTCTTATTGTTCTAATTCTTCTCTTAATTGATACTAGTGTTATCACAAGTGAGTTGTTACACACTCCTTAGCGGATTTCAATTTTCATGACCATCATACCACTGTCTTAATCGAATAGCACCCTTTGTGGGGTCTAAGTTAGCGCACAGTTGGACATCAAAACTCATAAATGACTCACTTGGAGCTCTTGATTTTGTGGTATGTCTCGATGGATTCAATTACACAACTTAGGAAGAGAGAAAGGAGATTTCCACCTCTTACAAATGTTTTGTGGACATCATTATGTTATTTTTTGTTAAAATGTAGAAAACTCTATTTTATACCCAATTTGAAAAATATGGTTTTTGAACTAAAGTTCTGAGCTCGAGAACCGATTACGGACAAAGAAGATGTTAACACTTCATTCACTCATATTTAAACGATATCATCAATAAATGCATTGTTAGCATGAATCTTTATATCCTTAATTTATTTTAACAAAATTATTATTAAAACAATATAGTATATTTTTTATTTATATGTCTAAGAGTTCCTTTTCTAATATCTTTCTAAATATTATATTTTTATCTTGCTCTTATGTATCCCTAGATAATTGGGAAATGATGATGATGTAGTTCTAGATAAAAAAATCTTCATTTGGAGAATTTTTATTTATTAAAGATTGAAAGGGGAGAAAGACAACTGATCATAGTCTGTCGTCCTCATCTCTAAGTAACAACTCTATGTCTACAAATGCATCTCATGGAAAACTCTTCAGGCCTTTAAAGGTTGTTTTTTTAAGGCTTAAAGGAAGTCTATCATTTACCATCATGCATCCACTCACTTTAATGCTTCCTTTGGTAGTAGACTAGAATATGTGAAGATAGAGAGAGGTGAGAAAGAGTAAAGGAAAGTAGTGAGAAAGATAAAGAACTTTTATATTGTTGGATATAAAAGAAAGAGAATAGATCTTCTTTCACTCTCTTATTTGGTTGGATAAAAAATGAGAAGAAAAAAAATAATATTCTTTAAAAAGACAAAAGCACTCCAAAAATAAATAGGAAAAACATTATGAACAAGTAGTAATATGAGGGTATAATAGATAATTGTGTAGTTTCTCCTCTCCTCTCTCCAATTTCTTCCCAATCATGGAGAGAAATATTTTGGAGATGGGCACACAATTTTTATCCTCTCTTCCTTATTTCTATGCTAAATCAAGAGAAGAAAATCTCTAAATCTCTATTTTTTTCTCTTCACAATTTCTTTCCTCACTAATTCTTGCCTACCAAATGAAAATAAGAGAATGTGCATCTCAACTTTTGTTAAATTTTTATTATTCAGTAATTAAGAACATTTAAAATTTATTATTTTAATTATATGGATTTAATAGTAAAGAAGATAATCAAACTATTAAAACTCCATCTAACAAAAAAAACTATTAAAACTCCATTAATTTATTTAATTATGTAATTAAGACCAATTAAAAGAAATTATTTTGATTATTATTATTATTATTATGGTAAAATGACATCACCATCCATTCCTAAATTCAATAACAAATAAAAAGAATATAACATTACCATGAAGCACTATAGTTTGTCTCCATTTATTTCATGCTTGAGTTGTACCATTTCTCCAGAACGTGTATGCTTTTCAGCATCAAATTTAAATTCTTCATCTGTGTACTCTTAATCCTTGATCATGCAACATATTTAGTAGCTTCTGGTTGAATTTGGACAACAAGTGTCACGTGTTGGAACAAAAACTAACACAATTGAACCATCTCCGAGATCTAGAATTTATGTTTGCTTTTGTTTTTTGGTTTCTTATATGTATCCTCACTAGAGGTAATCATGTTTGAGTCGGGAACGTCCATGGGTAGGTGGGGCTAACTCTCCTAGCGAATATTTTTTCTATCCAGAAGACTCGAACCCAAGATCTTGCTTAAGGGAATCAAGCATGTATCACTTGAATCAAACGTCTGCCTTTGTTTGACTAGACTAAGATGATGAATTGGGTTTTCTGCATCGGAGAGAAAATACCAGATTCACCCCACGGGGCAAATGGTCAGCAGTGTGAAACAACATCTCATGAACATCAACGGTTCCTTTTGGAGGGGGAGGGAATGGAAGATTTCTCCATTATTTGTGAGTTAAAATTTCAATGAAGGCAGAGTAAATGGTTAAAAATACAAGAATGTAATTATAAAATTTTAGTAAGGGTGTTTAGATAATTTAATATGTTTGTCTTTAAAAAACTCAAATTGGGCTAACCATGAAAATAGACTAAGATTTTTTTTCTGTATCGAACTCTTGACTTTTTTGTCTTTTTGAAATCTATGAGGACCTTATACCATATGACAATGTCTTGTTATATATTTTTAATTGAAATGAGATTGGAAGCAACATTTCAACCATATTTTGGCAAAGAGAAGGATCACATCTTCATCGTCTTTTGAGTTTAATTCGCTGATCTAGGAATATATAATGAGTTGTTTGTAGAGTTAGAGAAAGGAAAAAGCATATATAATGAAAAATCAAAAAACAACAATTCTGAAATGGTGGTTGGTTCATCAAAACACTACACTAAAAAACAGGAAAACTCAGAAAACAGAGACAAATGGTGGTTGTTTCCATGTAGGTCATGCTGCAAAGATCGAGTCGAATATAAGTTGAAGATTAATTGGTGGGAGTGGAGAGTGAAAACAGATAAAATGAGGTTGCTAAGTGAGTCTCATGGTAGAAAATGTGGGGTTTAAGGGAATGGAGTTATAAGAAGGTTGAGAGTTCGAATCTCGCTCACTGCAAGTATTAAGATACTAACATTTGCCTATAAAAAATGAAGGATTTAATAAAATCATAGCAACAAGTATTGAAACACCCTCAAAGCATACAGTGAATCATTGTGAGAGATTTCCACAGCACCATGGCCTCTATTTGATTATGATATCACTAAAAAAGATTCAGCACATTCTACCCGCAGATCATACAAGAACAAGTATATTTGATTATAAACAGGATGCTAAAACAAACAATGAAGTGCAAACGTAATTGCATCATTGCATTAAGTATCAAAATGCAATTAATAAATGAATCAGATGGAAGTAAAACTCATACATATAACACAACAATGCAGAATAGGTATGTTGAAAGTGAATGCAAAGCAACATGCAAGGAGAACATGAAATACCAGAACTATAGGCTAATCATTTTGCCTACAGAATGATGAATAATAACTGAGTTCACCATTGAGCATGGACATCTAAAAGTATAACCAATAGCATGTCATAAAATTATACAACAAAAACTAAAAAGCTGTGGATCCCTCCAATCCAATTATAACACCAAAAAGCATTATAAATAATCCAGGTCAGGCTTATATAACCAAGAGTTATGTAAGAGAGTGTATTTTCATGGATCTTCCTTTCAATTTCTCAAGCCTATTGCATCATGAATTACAATAACTTCTCTATTCTGTGTACTGTAATCTATCATCCTTTTTCTGCTTACCATCCACGTTTACAATTTCTGCTCTACAAGGTTTTGACGCGCCCTCTCTCCCATCCCAAATGCCTCTTTTTCAGGTGAACTAGGCTGCATGTCTTCGATTTTCTAAGCATTATCTGATGATGCCTCGTCAGCTTCTGTCCTGTCCTGAAGGAGTTCTAAAGGAGTAGCGGCTGGATCCAACTCTCGACAACCCTTTGGAGCATTTGGAGCTTCTTGGCCAGTAAGCAAGTAGTTAGGAACCTGGTGAGAGAATCGAAACATCTCCTCTTTCCGGATCCTCCTTACCTTATCAGGGTCCATGTGCCTCTGAAACACTGTTCTGAAACCAGCAACCTTAACAAGGGGGGTAACTACTATACCTTGCTCCTCATTGAAATCTTCAAGTACCTCCACCATATCATACTTGTGTATCACTTCGTCTGGAGTATGTTCATCCCAATCAGAAGACCAATTTCGATAAAGAGCCCAGACTTCGCCCTTTCCAGGAAAGATGTGAATAACTCCTCGATTGCCTTTTGTCCACCTAACCTTGTGTGAAAAAGAATTTAATGACTCAGATGGTTCATGCTTGCCGGCCCTGAAATCCCCACAAGTTTTATAAAAACCAGAACCTATCCAATCTATTGGGCCCAATTCACTGTTGCTTCGAGAGTTAAGCCAGCTGATCTGCATTCTAAATGGTTTTGTGGAGATCACCTTGTGAATTCTAGCATAGTATCGAGGCATTCCATCATCATCATCGTAAGCAGCCCAGACCTGGTCATCCTCAAAGGCATTTTCAGATCTATCCAAGTCAAAATTGTGAAAATCAGGGTCCGGAACATTGATTGTAATATAGGCTTGGCTCTTCTTATCTGCATTATCAGATGTGACAGGGAAAGAATCAATGACCAGACGCCTGTGACCATTATCAGTGGACTCTGCATGCTTCTCTGAACTGGCTTTGTCATTTAACGCGCTTTTCTGTCTCTTATTCCCTCTGTCTTTGTTGGTATCCTTAGCTTCAGCCACTGATCTCCATTGTTGAAGTTTCTTACGAATGTCAATCTTTGCCTTATCCATCAACATGTTTCGCAGTTCAAACATTGACAACTCTCTAGTGCTGTAATGCTTTCCAGTAACACCTGAAAACCCATAATTTCTTTGTATTCCCATGTTAGCCTTTCCTGGTTCAGAAAAACTGCCCACACCGGCTGCTCCATGTCCCATTCCCATATGATTTGCCATGTGCCCTTGATAACCATTAATGTGAATATCATCTGTCCTCCTTTTCTTCAAACCATCAGTCCTCTTCCTTTCCCATTCAGATAATGATGGTGCTCCCTCTCTCTTCACTTTCTCACTTGCCTGCTGCACAATTTGAGCAGCAACAGATGATGATCTGTGAGAATCCCACTGAGCATTTGTGTTATTAGTTCCAGCATGGTGTCGAGTATGCTGATTCTGTTGAGAAGACCAATTTGGTGACTTAAAAACATTGGGAGGTGGACCCCTCTCAACAGCCATAAAAGCTTCATTACAGTTGGGACATAAAAGGGTATGATTCAAGTAAAGCCTGAGATATTCATAATGTGTCTTACACCCATTACAGATGGTCCAAAAGGTTTCACCCCTTTTCTGTGGAGGAGGAGCTGGAGCTGAGGGTGCCCGAGCATTAGTTCCAGTCCTCACATTTGAGGTTACATTCTTCTTAAAATTATAAATACCATTTGAACCGGGTGCATCTGATTGAGATCTAGCATGATTGGGATTATTTCCAGTCCTCTTTTGGTTATATGCTAATCTCTTGGTCTTATCTGATAGCAAACTCCATGCTTCAGAAACCAGCTTAAATGCACCCTCTGCGCCTAAAGTCTTGTTTTTGTCAGGATGAAGGATGAGAGCCAACTTCCTGTACTGCTTTCTAACAGTCTCGTCATCAGCAAAGGGGCTCACTCCGAGAATACCATACCAATCCAAGTCTCCACTTATTTTAGTCTCGGCAGAGATATAAATATCAATAGTAGTCAAAAACTGGGAAAGATCCTCCAATTCAGGATATAGATTTAGAGCCTTGAGGGCAAACTTCTTTGCCCCAACATATTCCCTTTCTGAAAACTTCCTCTCTGCTATTTCTTTGGCCCTAACTGCCTCATCTTTGTTGCAATCCATCATGTTTAGTTGTCTCAGCTCTTGATATGTTGCTTCCTCACCTTGCTAAAAGACAAAGTATTTAACCATGAACTCTGGATTCTATAACATGCCACCTTGGCTTGATGAAACTCTTCAATCTTGCACCTGATACAAAAGGGAAAGAAACTGAGACATTCCACTAAAGTTCTTAATATTTAGGCACGTAAAGCAACAATTGTAAGTAAACCAGCATTACTGAGTATGCATCACACACATATTAAAAACTACTAATGAAAAAATGTGCTTGACTACATCATGCAAATACTATTTGAATTGCACATTATCATCAGAGGCTTCAACAGTCACCAGAATGGAACACGTGTAAGTGTGCGTCAAAGAGAGATGAGATATTAAGTTCAATGACATCACATATTCAAATGAAAAATTAATAGAAATGATAGACAAATTGTCCCTCGCGTGTACCCTTATAATGAATATTGCAGACATCCCTGGAAAAAACCTCTTTGCTTGCAAGGTAAGGCTGCATAGGTGGGAGCTCCATGCAATATGTCGCCCTTTAAATATTGCATATATCATATCAGTAGGTGCTAGGTAAGGTATACAGTGATTACAGTTACTTTCAACTTACTGCCTAGGATAAGGCTCATAATTAAGTTTCCTATCATCTAAGAGATTCCATTCTAATATTGTAATTGTTCCAAAAACCAAAATATTTATATCGTGTGTTACACTTACATACTACACAGCTCAGTATTTTGTTCATGCAGTAAAAAGAGAAACAGAGAATATAGGACAATGTTTAGCAGTACTTTCAATCTAGGTAGTCAATAGCACACTATAGCGCCGCAATAGCAGAGTGTAACAGGGTTTCAACTGTTACCCTCTACGCTAGTGGATAGCGGTGCAGATGGCCGTAGCGCCTGTAGCAGGTCAAACAGCAGCAGAATCACAGGTCAAATAGTGGGTCATGACCCACTACATGTTTAATATGATCTATTTTAGTATTTATATATGTAAGCTATAAATTACTTATATATTTTTCCTTAGTCACAGCAGTTGTCCCGGTATAGTGTTTTTGGGATCGGCTGCTACGCTTTGCTATCCACAATTGACTACTTAGTTTTCAATTACCTTTCTCTGTCACTTCATTTTTCAAGGCATCGCAACAAAACAATCCACACATACAGAATACCCTACTCGAACACTAGCACCAAATATTTATACAGAATCTGTTGAGATATCCAATAGCAAATGTCCAGAACTTACTTCTCCTCATGCTCAGTTGCTCACACTAACAATAAAAGTTAGACTGAGTTTACCACATTAACAAGCATGTATCAGATTATAACAGTCTAAATGAACTTTTTGCTATTAAAGGGGAATGTAAAGACAGGGCAAGGAGGACAGATCTAATAAAAATGAACTGCAAGCTTCAAAAAATCACTTATAATGTTACTTGTTAATTAAACCAACCAAGATGCAATTAGCAGCACCAAGAAAATGGTAAATGTCATTTCAATAACCCACTGTTCAATCACCAAGTTAATTCATAACTTCCAAAGCTGGCATCAACCAATCACAAATCCAAAGTTCCAACTTTGAAGTTTGAATTGTTAAAAATAAATAAATAAACAAATAAAACCATAGAAATTAAATTGTTGATACCAAATTACCAACCCAAAACCCCCCATATAATCAAAATATATGAAATTCACTTAACACAACACAAGATGCGAAATTTAGAACACCCATAACCTCTTTTTAGCATAAAAACTCGCATCGCAGCTCAACATCAAGAAACGGAAGAAACAATGGTTCAAACAACACAGTGCGAAATTTTCGTAAATCAACCTCGTGGATTCGAATTCAACATAGTCCCGCCATGGATCTACAAGGTAAGTGCAGTTCAAAACAGCTTAAACGTTCGAAAATCAAAAATTGAAATTCTGCCATAAAATTCAGTAGTTCAAATTTGAAACCCTAGAATATGTTGCATACTGAATCTAACAAACAATTGAAAAACAAAGACACGAGATTTTAGGTAAAGTGAAATATTTTAAGTAATTAAATGAGTGGAATTACCTAATTGGAGGTATTATGTTGAGAATTTTTTTTTTTTTTTTTTTGAATCTGAGAAGAAGGTCACAATGTACAATGACCCCAACCGTCAAAGCCTGAGAGAAATTGTGGAGAATCAATTTTGTCCCAAAATGAAAATGTAAAAAGTACACTAGTGAAAATAGTTTTTATTTTATTATTAACCAAACATGATCTTAACTATGGTTAAGTTTTAACTCAAGGTCTTTGAAATTGGGTTGTAGTATATGAACATAAATCAACTATTCCCAATGGTATCTCATTATATATCTCATGCCAAAATTAGAATATGTTACTTTTTGATTTTAAAACAAATTATTTTATTCATATGACAATATATAATTGGTCCAGGACACATTGTTGGAAATAGGTGATTAATTTATAGTTTAGAAATTTTTATTGGGTGAACTCTTCTAAGCTTTCATTTTGTATTTACAAGTGTATGGATCTGTATACTTGAAGATGAAGAATAGTTGAGATTGTCATATCTCATTTAATGAATCTAGATTATAATTTTATGCACATAATTTTATTGTACAAGTTGTAAACTCCACCGTTTTTATCATAGTTCCCTCAATTTTGTGTTCAGGGATTAAAATGATTAAAGCAAATATATTGATTTAGATGATTTTTAATGGGTAATATGTTGAACCTTGGCTTAATCCAACATTTCCCCTCTCCATGATTGATATTTGATTATTTTACTAGTGTTATTTACATCATGATAAACTAGTAACAACCCAAAATTAATTTATCATATATATATAATCAATTTGTCCAGTTTTATTTGCATTAGGCTTTCTGTATCTCCCTATGGAGAAAGTGAATTTTCTGGTATGGGAAAGTGCATAGGATTGAGTAGGTGGTGTACTCTTGAGCCTTGTTCTCTGTTTTTCACTGTTTTTTTTCTTCTGCTATGTGGTTTGGCAAATCTGCTTATGTTTTTCTGCTATTTACTCTTGTTTTTCTCTTGCTGTAGTAATGTTTTTCTGCTATTTACTCTTGTTTTTCTCTTGCTGTAGTAATGTTTTTAATACAGATTTGTATGAAAGTTTACTTAAAAAAAAGAATTTGTCCAGTTTTACTTGCAAAAAGTTGTTGTTCCTCTCAATCTAAACATTGTGTATGCAGTAGCTGCCATACCTACAAATATAACTTCTTTTCTCAATCTATTGTGCTTCTATATGTGAAATATGTTCCTTCACCAAATTCTGAATTAATGAGGAAACATGCAAATCTCCAACTAGTGCTTGATTTTTTCCATCAAGTCCCTAGAGTACTTGTTGCACTCAGAACAAATGTTCCTTGTTCACAAAAAATGTGCATGGAGAAATTTGTGTTGTTCCTTATAGTCATTGGTATACCTCAGTTATTGTATAGTTGCCACTTTTGGAGGTTATACAACTATTTCCATCATATCCTAGTTGAAATCCCCTCTTTATTCTATTAATTTCCTTCCAATACCATGAGCTTTTTGTTGGTGGAACATAGGACCATAATTGCTTCCTTAAAAATATACAACATGAAACCATTTAATCCATAAGTTGTCATCTTTATTTTCTATGGATCTGATTTGTTTCACCATTGCAACCTTGTCACATATTTTCACCTCTCTTAAGCTCTGACAAGTATGCATAAAATTTGCTTGGCACATAGTACATTAGCTCAAATAGGTCAAGTTGGTCCAAATTGGCATCAAGTTTGTGTTGTTCCTTTCATGATTTTAAAGGATTTACTTATCATATTGATATATATAGAGTATTTTGTTATTAAGGGTGAGTTTGAATAAGCTACAGAAAAGTACTTTCATTATATAGCTTATAGGTATGGAGGTTTGTTTTTCAGTTTTTGGGAAGGGTTTTCCAATGAAGTCTCTCACTGTTGATTTGTTAAATGATGTTCCCTCCTGACCTTGTTGGAAATAATACAGATTCTCTGTACTCAATTCATGTAATATTTTATGTTTCACCCACTTATATCTACTTATGTAGATATAGATATGTACAATTAATGTATTACTTTTGTAAAATAAAATTAAAATAAAGTGTTATTTTTATTTGTTGGCAAACTCTGATTGGTCCGGGATAGAAAGACATGAAGATTAAGGGATAAAGGATCTTCCTTCGTTGGCAATTGTATTGCAAATCGCAATATGATTTATAATATAATATTATGTGATTTAAAAATTCATGTAATCATCTGACTTTTGAGGCTAACACTTCATTATTGTTGTATTTGATTGATTAATGAACTAACTCATTAGATGGTTTGCTGCATGAAAAAGTTGTTAAATTAATGTATGCACCTGCAATCACTTATTCTCTATAGTTTATTTGCTGGCATGGTTCCCATCCTTAAATATGCATTACATGTGATAAGTGTCACATGCAGTGTTGTGGAAGGCTTACTTGCAAAGATCCCAAATGTCACAAAAGGTTTCTATATTTAAAATCTTATTCAAATGGTGAATTACTGAATTCTATGGTGCAGGAACATTCTGTTAAAAAACTTTCCTTGATTAAACTAGAATTATGGCAGTGACTTGGCAAATAGCACATTCAAATAATTATTGTAGGATCAAGTTACCACTAGATCAAAAACTATAAGCATTAGTTTGGGCAAACTTTAGTTCTTAAGTCCAACAATATGATCTCAATAACCCACTTTTAGGCCATAGGGAAAATTGGCCCACTCCAAACAACCCATTTTAAGCGGGAGCACATCTTCTATCTTATAATTTGTATTATAATTTGTATTATAAGTTGTGTTTAGTCAAAAAATACTTATTAATTAAATTTTAATTTATATTTTTTTTTTGATCAGTCACAAACTCATGATAGATAGAATGGTACACATTGTAACATAGCAGATGATTACCCATTTTGGGCACCTATTATGCTTCACCTGGAAATCAAACAAATGACCCTCTAATTCCACTTGTTAGTGTAGCATGCACCCAACGACCAAAGGAATTTCAACAGTGAGTTAAGCTAACAAATCATATAATCAAAATCTTAAAAGATAAGGTTGAATGCTATATCCACTTAATACATTTCTCACTTAACCCGTTTTCCCTGGACGTGGGAATTGTAACCCATTCTTGATTTCTAAACAATTATAATACCATAAAATGAAAACCACTAAAAAAATATTTAGATGTAAATGATTTATGGTTTGAATCATTTATTGTTTTTATTACTGTGTAAAGAGCATAAAGTAATATGGTTCATGGATCCTTCCATGATTAGCGATCCATTGTTATTAGGTTATGAGAAGAATAAGATGTTACTTTCGACAAACTTAAAACAAAATATTAAGATAATAATTTTATAGACTTTTTCCGCTTATAACTCTTTCGTTCATCCCCTTATATTCAATGTAACAGAGATTTCACACTTGAATATAGGTAGTTGTAAAAAATGAGCCATGATGGTAGTAGATTTCAAGAACTAAACCTCATAACTTATGAAGAATGGGTTATCAATCTACATGAGGCAAGTGCCAACTATTTGACTGTTATAAAGCATTACTTTATGTTTTTCTTCAATACCGAAAGGTGTATGCCATAGAAGAATGCATGTAGTTTCCCAAACCACAAGTGCTAATTTGGCATTTGGTGAAAGTGGTGAAGGGTTGAGAGTCCTACCTTTTCCTTATAAAAAAAATCTACTATTCTAAATGATGTCTCGAATTATGTTTTGGATTAATGACATTGAAATAAAAATAGGAACATAATAAATATTTAATTTTTTTAATTGACATAACATGTTTGTATTGATCTAGGACATAGTTCGACAACGGATCATTATCCCAAAAATTACACTCCCGATGTTTCCTGCCATCACTATTGAGCTTACTATATATTCCTCTCACGTGACTATAACAAATAATAAATGATCAAAGGTGTAAGTATAAGAGTCCAACTAAGAGGGGGGAATTAGTTATCTTAAAATAATGGCCGATTTTTCTGCAAAATCAAAGTTAAAGTGCAGCGGAATAATATGCAGAAAAATAATAGGAAATAAAAATGAAAGAGATAAGGAAAAGAGAGTACACAAGGAGTTTTTATACTGGTTCACCTTCCTGTCCACCGAAGGTTACATCCAGTACTCTTGCCGCACAAGAGATTTTTTCACTAAGAATTATGAGTTGTAATTACAATATCTCACCCCGAGATCTCTATGTACCTTACACACTCCCTAATTCTTATACCCTTGGAAAACCCCTTTCCAAGTGAAACTATTCCCCTTTCTT
>NC_032022.1:11339391-11340655 GCF_001865875.1 Lupinus angustifolius | reverse complement strand
CCCCGTGAAAGAAAGAATTGAATATATTTCATTTTCTCTTCACATCCCGTGAAAGAAAGAATTCTTTTACAACAATGAAGAATATTCAACTATGGCAGATTGCCTTTACAAGTATGAAACTTATGTAACTTGCAATCCAAGCTCTGAATATATATAGAAGTATATAATGCTCTTTTGTAAACATCTTTGAAACACTTAAAGCAACTTTGCAAAATTAACTTGAAAGTTTAAGAACAAGTTGCAAAGAGTTAAAAGATAAGTTCTAAGAAAAGTGTGAGAGCTTTTGAGAAAATAGTATGAAAGTTGTATGTATTCTCTTGTATATTGTATGTTGTTTGTGTGAGAGTTTAGAGCCTTTATATAGAGTTTAAAAACTTCCTTTGAAGGTTTCTAAAAGTTTATGAGTTGTTTGGAGTGAAAAACTTTCACTTTGAAATCTGAAAAACACTTCCAACAGCTCTCAGTAATGGGTTACTCATTTGAGTAATGGGTTACTCAAACTTTCTGTCCACTTGAAATTCGAATTTTACATTGAGTAATCGGTTACTCACTTTGAGTAATCGGTTACTCACTTTGAGTAATCGGTTACTCACTTTGAGTAATCGGTTACTCAGCTTCAAAAATCAGTTTTTCAGTTGGATAACTCTTTTCTCACACATGTAACCTGTTACACACTTTTAAGTCTTTTAAAAGTGTCTCACATTTTCTAAAAAATAGTTTGAGCAATTATACTTGTATATACTTAAGAGTTTAGGATAGAAGTACTTACAAAGACTTAATCTAATGTCTTGAAGCTTTATCTTCATTTGTCTTCATAAGTCATCTTCATTTTCTTCTTTTTGGTGATGTTGGTGTCTTCATCAAAACCGTGCCAAGGTCAGGAGCAAGATCTTCTTCACAATCTCCCCCTTTTTGATGATGACAAACCAATATCTTCTTGACAATGTAGCTTTCTGAATTTTATGAGAGTAGCATACTTGATGATATATCTTGAGTTGTCTTGAGTATGTCCCCTATCTTGTATGCTCCCCCTTTCATTTGGAGTGAAGTGCCTGGAATAAAATTTGACAGAAAATACATTTTCCCAATTCTCCCAACTTTTCTCCCCCTTTTGACTTCATCAAAAAGTAGAAAAGCCAAGAGTCCAACACAATATATATATAGCATACATGATATATAGCACAATTGATATAGCAATAATAACAGTGCATATCATAATATAGATGTTCAAACATTTAAATCATAACATAACATAGTAAAGCAG
>NC_032022.1:11339005-11339291 GCF_001865875.1 Lupinus angustifolius | reverse complement strand
CTCAATGTTGAAACTTTAGTCTCAAGGGTGATGCAATTTTGGCATGAGGATGATGAAGGTTTATTTCTAAATGTATTTAACTCAGATTTCTGTTTTAGAAATATTTTAGACAATTTAACGTATTCATCATGCAAATCATTGAAAGCAGTTTGAAGTTCGGAAGGAGAAAATAGGTTATAATCATTTACCTCTTCATCATCTGAGTGATGAGATGCCATAAGTGACAAGTGAGCTTGTTCTTCATTTTCTGTCTCAGATGCAGAACTGGTGTCGTTATCTTCCCAAG
>NC_032022.1:11335901-11338905 GCF_001865875.1 Lupinus angustifolius | reverse complement strand
GAGAAGAGAGTACACAATGAGTTTTTATACTGGTTCACCTTCCTGTCCACCGAAGGTTACATCCAGTACTCTTGCCGCACAAGAGATTTTTCCACTAAGAATTATGAGTTGTAATTACAATATCTCACCCCGAGATCTCTATGTACCTTACACACTCCCTAATTCTTATACCCTTGGAAAACACCTTTCCAAGTGAATCTATTCCCCTTTCTTTTCACACCCCGTGAAAGAAAGAATTCTTTACAAGAATGAAGAATATTCAACTATGGCAGATTGCCTTTACAAGTATGAAACTTATGTAACTTGCAATCCAAACTCTGAATGTATATAGAAGTATATAATGCTCTTTGCAAAAGTCTTTGAAACACTTGAAGCAACTTTGCAAAATTAACTTGAAAGTTTAAGAACAAGTTGCAAAAGGTTCAAAGATAAATTCTAAGAAAAAGTGTGAGAGCTTTTTAGAGTTGAGAGAAAATTGTATGAAAGTTGTGTTTGTTGTTTGTGTGAGAGTTTAGAGCCTTTATATAGAGTTTACAAACACCCTTTGAAGGTTTCTGAAAGTGTATGAGTTGTTTGGAGTGAAGAGATTTCGTTTGGAGTGAAAACCTTTCACTTTGAAATCTGAAAAACACTTCCAACAGCTCTCAGTAATGGGTTACTCAAACTTTCTGTCCACTTGAAATTTGAATTTTACATTGAGTAATCGGTTACTCACTTTGATTAATCGGTTACTCAAACTCTCTGTCCAACAGATACTTAAAAGTTATTTTGAGTAATCGGTTACTCACTTTGAGTAATCGGTTACTCAGCTTTCAAAAATCAGTTTTTCAGTTGGATAACTCTTTTCTCACACATGTAACCTGTTACTCAATGAAGTAACCTGTTACACACTATTTTTGAAAAATGTTTTAAGTCTTTTAAAAGTGTCTCACATTTTCTAAAAAATAGTTTGAGCAATTATACTTGTATATACTTAAGAGTTTAGGATAGAAGTACTTACAAAGACTTAATCTAATGTCTTGAAGCTTTATCTTCATTTGTCTTCATAAGTCATCTTCCTTTTCTTCTTTTTGGTGATGTTGGTGTCTTCATCAAAACCGTGCCATGGTCAGGAGCAAGATCTTCTTCACAAAAGGTACCACACAATAGTACTATAATAACAATTGACTTGATTCAAGTTTATGGGTTGGGTTGGATTTGTTTGCATTTTATTAATATCCTTTCTAGTGGAAGTTATCAGGGTATCCTTATATCTAAGACTTTTAAGACTCGTTGGAATTTATCACATAAGTATTTCAATCACTAAGGCTAACTCCATATGATTAAGACTTTTATTACAATTAGTATTTGCAATTAGGGTATCCTTATATCTAAGATTTTCTGGTGGAAATTATTAGGGTATCCTTATATCTAAGATTTTATGGTGGAAGTTATTAGGGTATCCTTATATCTACGACTTTTATTACAATTAGAGCGGATATGGGTATGCCCATTTTTAAGTAGGGCATGAAATATCATGTTTTGCCTGTCCTAAACATGGGGTAGAGCGGACTTGCCGACTACCGTAAATTAAAAAAAAAACTAAAAATGATTTAATACATGAAACATTGCAATATATTATATATTGTTTCTTACTTTATTTCATTGCTGAAACATTACAATATTCATATTAACCTACTTGAGATTATATGGATATACACTATGTGACAATAGGATTCAAAACACAAAACATAACACATTTTTTGCATAAACCGGATATGCAATTAATTGATAAGATATTATATTGTACTAAAGTTGTGAGAACTTGAATTACTCTTGTCATATTTGGCCCATCAAATTTTCTATTGTAGTATTCAATGATGCTTGTGGATCGCCTTGCCCGTCCGTTTGAAATGTCTGTGGGCGAAAATGGCATGTTGGTGGACATTTTAGGGCTGATGGATACATTTTTCATGCTTTGTCCGTCCAAAACATGTGTGGGCGGGTGGACATTATGGGCAAGGCCCAAATTGCCAATTAAAACTTCATTAATATATATTCTGAACAATTTATTTAAATTTGTTATATAATGTTAAATTAATTACATAAAGTCCTACTTATATTACATAGAATGTTAAGAGTTTTAAATTGAATCTTGTTGGGAATGCTATTGTATTAGTCCCACATTGTCTAGTATTGGAATAGAGTAGAGTAACTAATGTTATATATTGGACTCAGGTCCCTTGTTATAATGTGCACCAGATATAAGCACCAAATAGAAACACATCATGGGCAGGTGGGCCCATGGGTGTGCTAGGGTTTGTAATCCTTATTCTCTAATAATATCTTGGTAGGCGCTCAACGCTCCCGGGGACGTAGGCATAATTGGCCGAACCCCATTAACAAATTTCCTTGTTTCTTCTCTTCTATTTACTCTATGCCTTTATTTGATTGCTTGTGGCCAACGCTGCTTAACGATCGCTTCCGTTGCACCAACAATTTGTATCAGAGCCAATTGGTAGTTGGCTCTTAACCACACATCAGATAATGGCTAAAGAGGGTGAAGGCGTGATGACTAGACAAGGTGCGTCAAAGGTAATGGCAAAGATAGAGTAGATGAGTTGAAGGCAAAGGAAACATGGAAGAATTGTAGTGTGGGCGATGTATGTGTTGATCCAGAACCCCATAAGTTCATGTATTGGGTTAGGATCAAGGTGGAGATAAAGACAAAGGTGTTGAGTTAGATGCTGACAATATCTCTCTAGATGTTGAGAGAATATTCTCATTTGAGCTGAGAAGTGGAATATCCTAATGGTGTGTCTACGACGTCATAGTGAATAATATTAATTGGTAGCAGATCCACAAAAGCACAGAGGTGTTGGCTGACTTTGATGTAGGGTGTAACATGGACATTGGTTTTGATGCAAGGTGTAACACGAGCATTGGTAGAGATGCAGGATGTGACATGTGCGTTGGCTTGGAAGCAAGGATGTGACACAAACATTAGTTAGCATTGATGCAAGGT
>NC_032022.1:11303033-11335801 GCF_001865875.1 Lupinus angustifolius | reverse complement strand
CACATTGTCTAGTATTGGAATAGAGTAGAGTAACTAATGTTATATATTGGACTCAGGTCCCTTGTTATAATATGCACCATATATAAACACATAATAGAAACAACCCGTGGGCAGGTGGGGTGGAGTATGATAGTTCTTTTGAACTAGGATTGTTGAAGTAGACAATGGTGGTAGCGGTTGAGGCTTTCCAAGGAAGCTGTAAGGTTCAGTTTGACTGAGTATTGAAGAGGACGATTGTTGGTGAACTTTTGTGTAGAGGTTCCAATATATCGAAAGACTTCATAGCAATAGGTGGCTAGGCGGCGTGTTCCATTTGATGGCGGTACGGGAAGCTGCACTACAAGTTTAGAGAGCTAGGCTCTTTGTAATATCGTCAATGATACTCAGAAGGTCTATGCTGAAGGGGAGCAGTTAAAGAGAATTAGACATTGAACAAGGTGAAATCATATATTCGCTAAGGTGGAGATTCTTGTGTAGATTTCCTAAGGAGTGATATATTCTTCTGTTTCAATCAAGGTGGAGATTGTTGGGAATGCTTGAAATATGTTATTGTATTAGTCCCACATTGTCTAGTATTGGAATAGAGTAGAGTAACTAATGTTATATATTGGACTCAGGTCCCTTGTTATAATATGCACCATATATAAACACATAATAGAAACAACCCGTGGGCAGGTGGGCCCATGGGTGTGCTAGGGTTTGTAATCCTTATTCTCTAATAATATCTTGGTAGTCGCTCAACGCTCCCGGTGACGTAGGCATAATTGGCCGAACCCGTTAACAAATTTCCTTGTTTCTTCTCTTCTATTTACTCTATACCTTTATTTGATTGCTTGTGGCCAACGTTGCGCAACGATCGCTTCCGCTGCACCAATGAATCTTAATCAAAATAATACGTGAAAATATAAAAGTATTAGAAAGGAGATGGCTTATGAAAATTAAAGTCACACCTAAAGTCCAATTGTATTATTTGAGGGTGTAAAAGCCATTGAATATAGATGTGATATGAGAAGAGAAGAATATAAACTCAAAATGTTATACGGATGTCATGTCTGGTAGATATCTTTTTGTACTAAAAAATGTATCACTTCATGTTTCATTGTTTGTGATTGGTCACCAAAATATTAAATTATTAAATTTTTAACTTCAATATATATTTTTTGTCAATCACAAATAATGATACATGAAATGACACATTTGTAAAACAACAAATGTGCTCTCTATAATCTCACGTTACTTACACGAGCCTTCATGGTTTGATTTGGAATGAATCCTCCTCCTTAGCTGCTACCACCATGTTGAGTTTGGAATTTTTCCAATTCTACTCAACCTTCATGTTTGAACCTTAAATATATCACCCACATTTTAAATGGCAGAAACTAAAACTATTAACTTTGTTAAAGAATTATTAATATCTTCATAGCTAGCATTAGCAAACGATTATTACATAATTTAATTGAATTTTTTCATGGAGATCGGATGGAACCGAAATCATGTGTCAAAATAATTCTATCCTTCTATTTTCAACTAATCAAATACTACTAAGATGTTTTTGCATAAAATTATTCTAGAGATCGATACTTATACCAGAATGTTTTGCAAGCCTTAAGAAAAGATGTAGACATTTCTCCTACTATAGAACTGTTTTTAAAGGATTTTATTTTTAAAATTTCGTGGTTTCCTAGATTTCTTTTGGTGATATGGTTTCGTAGATTTTGATTTGTCGTTATATTCTTAAATTATGTAAAGGTACATCTTTTTAATAACAATCTCAATATATTGTTGGTCAACCTCTTACTTATAATAATCTAATATTTAATAAATACAATTTGGAAGGATATAGTGAAATTTTAATATAATACTTTATTGGTACAAAACTACAAAGGTTCATCAATTGAATAAATGTTTTCTTTTTGATGAAATTTTATTCGTATTCAAATTAATATTCTCTATCAATAAAGGGTTGATCTAGCATATTGAGAGGGACAAATGAATCCAAAAGAAATTAATTACTTACTGAAAATGGTGAGTAATGTCCTTGATATTATAAAAAAAACTTGCATGCTCTTTATATTACTTTCTAAAAATAAAACACCTACACTCCTTTGTCTTGCTATCATGATCAGAATTTATCATGCTCTTCTTCCTTTTGGAAGTTTATTCATGTCCAAATTAATTCAGACTCTTTTAGTTGTATTTTTTAATAAATAATGTGATCAAGGAAATATATAAAACGACTCTTTTTTAACCAATGAATACTCAAAGCTATGAGCGATAAATAATTTTGGAAATATATAAAAATATAGATCTCTTTGTTGAACCGGTCAGGTCATTTTGGATGGAAGGGAGTGGGCCCAGACAGACAAGACTTTCTTATTTCATCATCAAAACCAACTGTATTATTTCATACCAATCCCTCAATTTAAAAAAAAATTGCACATTATAAGAATTTTATTTTATATATTATGAATGCTAGTGTCTATCGGCACTTCATGCTCGTCACCCGTATTCTTATTTTTTGATATAGTATGTATGATCTTTATATTATATTATTTAAGAAAAACAATTTAAATATAAGAGTGCAGTATATAAACTCAATAAAGAATGAAGATTTAAGAAGATAATATGTGATAGTTGATATGATATACATAAAACTTATGTCAAGTTCTCATGTTGTGCCTATTGGGTGGAGAAAGATAGAAGATAGAAATAAGAGAACGTGTGAAAGATTAATGATATTAAATTATTAATATAAAAAATGAAAGTAATATGTGGGAGTTTATAATAGTTATTAAAAATATAAAAGGGTAAGTTTGGAATATAAAAATTATACCATGAGATAGTTATTCACATTTATTTTTAATTATTATTGATTTAAAAAAACAAATACAAATAAATGATATAATATATTGAATATATAAAATTTTATTTTATATTAGCAGTACATATTGATAGATATACGGACAAAACATCCTTTCTTAAGGCTTGCAAAACATCCTGGTATCCTATTATTGATTATTAAATAAAAATAATTTAAATTGATTATGGATAATATGGTGACAATATAAAAATTGTGATGTTAACTTTTTAAACTCCTGTTGTACAGTTAAACATGAGACAAAAACTCCTTTTACCTTAAATTTGACTGTTAAAAAACCACCCTTCTTTCTTTCTTACACCATTGTTGTCTCTCTCTCTCTCTCTTTCCTCGAACTTTCTTGTTGTGTCGCCTCTTATCTTCATCTTCTTCATGTGATGCTGTATCAAATTTTTGTTTTTTGTTTTTGTTTTTGAAGAAGAAGGTATCAATCATATATCACTGTTTTTTCTTCTTCATATGCCATTTCCAACTATACAACTACAACTTTGACTAACACTATTTCCTAAGTCACTCTCTTTCATTCATTTTCTAACTTGGTTTCTTCAATTCCATTCTTTTCTTCCTTCTTCTTATTTTACTTTGACTTTCCTATTTTACCCCTTTTCAACCTTGTTTCCAATTTTCACAATCTTTATATATTAGGTTTTTTTATTTAATTCATACTAATTTATGACAATGGAGATTTTAAAGGTGATTTTTTATATGTTTATTTGGTTTTTTTTATTTGACATAGACCTATTATTTGGATTTTCATTTTTGATTACTAGTTATACACTGTTTAAACTAATCACTCAAATACAGTGAAGTTTTTTTGTATGATGATGTGTGTGCCCTAACAAATTTGGAAGAAACTGTATTTTAATTCATTTTTACGAATTACTATGGAGGAGTTTCTATTTTGTGTTTTGGTTGAGAATTGGAGTTTCTAATTGTGTTTTTTCCTCATCTTATTATTATTGCAGGAAGAGGTGGTGAGAATTTGAGGTTTACAAAGACGATATTCAATTATTCATTGTGCTGTAAGATTTTACAGGACAAACGGATTTGTTATCTTATTCTATGTTGTTTTCGAACTAGGCTGCAGTAATGACTTTTCACCAAGACAAGTTTGTTAGGTTAGTTTAACTTGATGGCGCATCTCTTTATTTTTATTTACTTATCATGTTATTGTGAATTGTGATGTTGAGAGGATGAGCCTCGGCGCGACGATAAGGTTGGAAACAATCTCTTCGCTTGCGAGAGTGAGGTTGCGTATATAAAGAATTTCAGTTGTAATTGGAATGAAGTCAAGTCTTTCATCCTTGTTGTTCTCAACCTTCACTGCCACTTTTTCAATCACTACTCTTCAACAGCAAAATACCTTAGAAATTTCAATGTGCTACCTCTTATTGCCATAATTTTCATTCCTTAATAAGCACTTCTGTGTCTATGTCTCTTCCATAGTTTCATTATCCAAGATATTCATAGACTAAGATTTATACTGTTTATACGATGTTCAGATTTCAGGATTGGAATTCAGAAAAGAGTCCAGAGAGCAACTATCCTGCAATTAACATAACACGCCCAGGAAGAATTCGGACCACATTAAGTTCAGTTTCTGATAAGTTTCAAAGGGGCTCGGAATCCAGTTCTGAGAGGATAAAGAGATTTGGAAAATCATTCAAATTGCTTCCAAGTAACAGTTTCCTGTCAGGGAGTTTTAGTTCTAGAAAGAAAATACTTGATCCACAGGGCCCTTTCCTTCAAAAGTGGAATAAGATATTTGTCTTATCATGTCTTATTGCTGTATCACTGGATCCTTTGTTCTTGTATGTCCCCGTGATTAACAATGGCAGGAAATGTCTTTCACTGGACAAGACAATGGAAATTACGGCAACTGTTTTGCGATCTTTCTCTGATATTTTTTATATAATCCACATAATTTTCCAGTTTCATACTGGATTCATTGCTCCCTCTTCCAGAGTATTTGGAAGAGGTGTTTTGGTTGAAGATGCTTGGGCAATAGCAGTGAGGTATCTGACATCATACTTCCTCGTTGACATTCTTGCCGTTCTTCCCCTTCCACAGGTAAGGAAAATTCTTTTCTGCCTTGAAGTTCATCTTCTTTATATCCCTTTATGCTCTTGAAGAACTATGGGTTAATGGTTTTCTATGTAAATGTAATGCAACTTTTGTTTTAATATGCTCTCTCTTGGAACTTCAGCCCTTTAGCTGTGATTAGTTTGCCAAATGATTGCATTGGTAAATGGTTTGCATTAGTAAAACCCGATAACAGGACATGTGGACACACTCATAAATATATAATGTGATTTGTAATTGTAACTAAGCTCAGCTGTCGAATCCAAGTTTAATATCTTAAAAAAAATTAGGCTCAAATGGAAATGTTTATTTCATTGGATTCATTTAGTAAGCTTATTTTGACTCAGTAGTTGCTCAAATATTGATAGGTGGTGATTCTAATTATCATTCCAAAGATGAAAGGCTCTGAATCATTGAATACAAAGAACTTGCTGAAATTTGTTGTGTTCTTCCAATATGTGCCGCGGTTTTTACGAATAATTCCATTATATAGAGAAGTTACAAGGACCTCTGGCATTCTCACTGAAACAGCTTGGGCTGGAGCTGCATTCAATCTCTTTCTTTACATGCTTGCAAGTCATGTAAGTTTGTGCTGCAATTTTTCATTTTACTTTTTTGTGTATATTTTTTTTATTATATTGCTTCCTACCATATATTATTAAATTATTATATATTGTAAATGCCATTTTACTTCTGAGTTCATTGGTCTTTCCATGTGATTTTAAGTGTATCTGTTTGATCGTATTGTGGTTTTATTGTTTACTTCTAAATTTCATTTTGTCTGATGTTTAAACTAGTAACTTTTGGGAGGCCCATATATTTGCTATTGTGAATTTGTGATGACTATGTGGACCATTCATAGCTGGGTTATGATTCCAACTTGTTTTTATTATGCTCATTGCATAACCGAGACATAAATTTTTACATGTAGATATTAGAATATTAGATAAAATTAACAAGGCAAGATATCTATTTATGGATTTTATAAGTTTTACGATTAGAAGATTATGCAGATCATTATCAAGCATAGACAATTAGAAAAAAAATGAAGCCATGCCTTTGTTGGACATAAACCAGATACTTGCATTGGAGACACACTGACATAAATACACATATCAGGGCACTTCTGTCGGATGCTGTAATACTGCAGAATTTTTATGTGTTGTATTGTCTATGACGTGCCTCATGTCCATGCTTCCTAAATTCTCTAATTGTCGTTTCAAACTCTCATATCCACATTAATTTATTTTGGATCCCAATGTAGCATATTTAGGTCTGATAGTTTTTTTTTACTGAAATGATATTTTTAATGAAAATCCAAAATGACATTATATCTGTATCTTTCCGATTGCTGAGTTACTTGTTGCTTTTAGGTTATTGGTGCTTTTTGGTACTTGTTTTCTATAGAAAGAGAAACCACCTGCTGGCAAGATGCCTGTCGAAGAAATTCAACATGTAACAAGGCAGATCTGTATTGTGATAATCGAGGTTTGAGCACAATTACAACGTTCTTGAATGCTTCTTGCCCAATAGAGCCCGAAAATCCAAACCTCTTTGATTTTGGAATGTTCCTTGATGCCCTTAAATCTGGTGTTGTGGAATCTGAAGATTTCCCAGAAAAGTTCTTCTATTGTTTTTGGTGGGGCCTCAGAAATTTGAGGTGTGCTTTATTGATTCTTTTTCCGTATATTACGCTTTAAATTATTTTAGATTATGAACTAATCATAATATGTTGCAATTTGCAACATGTTTATGACTTACGTTTGGCGTCTACTCTATAACCTGATGTCAGCTGTTAGGTGCATGAGGGTTGAGCAAATAATATTTGTTGATAAAATGGACAAATAAGTTAGTTTGCCATGTCTAATTTTATGTGTCTAATTTTCCTACGATTTAAATGGTGATGATTTTCGATGACTAAGATTAGATTTTCTAGGGCATATAGATGTTACATGATCTTACTTGGTGCTGAGGAGTGGGAAACGGTTTTGGTTTATCTTTTAGACTTTTCTAATGTCTCAATGAATAACGGGCGGGGATTGGGGGAGGTCAGTCACATATCAATTTTGAAGTAATATATTGTTCATATTATTAATATAAAGTTCAGCGTATGTTTAATGTTTTCATCCAATATTTGTTAACGGTTTCTCCATCCTCTTTTGAAGTTGAGCATATTTTTAAATTTTGAAGTTGAGTTGAGCATATTTTTATTGTTTTTATCTTATATCTGTTAACTGTTCTTCCATCCTCTCTCGGGGGGTGCTGGAATCTTTGCTGCAGTTCTCTTGGTCAGAACCTGGCAACAAGTACCTATGTTTGGGAAATCTGCTTTGCAATTTTCATTTCCATCGCTGGTTTAGTATTATTTGCATTTCTCATTGGAAATATGCAGGTTGGTACCAAATATCTCTGTAGAGTCTTTAATAATGCAACTATCACTGTTTAATTGATTTTGATCCTGGAATAAATTGGTTAGCTGGACCATGTTTTCCTTCTAAGATGCAACTTTTTTTTATAAAGAAATGGTTGTTGTTCATGACTATAAGTCTTTTTATTGCTAGTTGAAATATGATTTTCCCTTCAGAGACTTCATGGAATAGGACACCACAAATCAACTTTTGTTATCATAGAGCACTTACAGTTATAGTGCGAGTTTTCAGTATTGGCTGATGAGGTGTTTCTTGAGGATTTGGACTCGATTACTTTGATAGATGGTGACTAGCAAATCTGAGGCATTGGATGAAGATCAGATGGTCTAGATTCCAAACTAAATAAATCAGAGTCAAACACTGTTCGGAATCTAAGCTGTTTCATATTAATCCAACGGCTCATATTTTTCCAGTCACTGAAACCAAATCCAATTCTTGGGGAGTGATAAGCAGCTCATGTGGAATTCTATTTTCTAGGCTGTGCATCTAAATTGAAGTTCGTTATAGATTATATATATTCCATAATGCATGGTCATCTGACAAATATCTCAACAAATGGATACAGTATTATCTTTCAGTCACTTATGTCTTTATAATTTCTAGTTTCATGTGTTATTACATACATGCTTCTAAGTTCTTGTTTATTAAGTAATTTTAATTCTCCATAGGTTGGTATACATGCATACATGTATTTGTAAGTTCTCTTCTGCTCCCACTGCTGTAGCATTATCTGACTAATTTTCTTATCCATCTTTAACTATACCCTAAAACCTTGGTCCTCAGTACCTCTACTTTATCGTTTCTGCTAGTGAAATAGCTTAACACCCGAGTCATTCTGTTATAAATTTATTTTCTTTTACGCTTTGACCATTTATACTTGTTTCCCATGATAGACATATTTGCAATCAACAACTATGAGGCTGGAGGAGATGAGAGTGAAAAGGAGAGACGCAGAACAGTGGATGTCACATCGATTACTTCCTGACAGCCTGAGAGAGAGAATTAGACGGCATGAACAGTACAAATGGCAAGAAACCAGAGGTGTCGATGAAGACAATTTGATTAGTAATCTTCCCAAGGATTTAAGAAGGGACATTAAGCGCCATCTTTGTTTGGCTTTGCTGATGAGAGTAAGTTTCTCCATTTTTTCCTTTTTTTTCGATATTGTGATGCTAGAAAGTAAATCAACTATCATTTCTATTGGGAAGCTTTGAAGCTATAGTTGATTTTCCATATCATATTATTAATAACTCGATTTTCTCTTGTATGAACTAAAGGTGCCAATGTTTGAGAAAATGGATGAGCAACTTCTGGATGCAATGTGTGACTGTCTTAAGCCAGTGCTTTACACAGAAAAAAGCTGCATTGTACGCGAAGGAGATCCCGTGGATGAGATGCTCTTCATAATGCGTGGCAAGCTATTGACTATGACAACTAATGGTGGAAGAACAGGCTTCTTTAACTCCGAATACCTCAAGGCTGGTGATTTCTGTGGAGAGGAGCTTCTCACATGGGCATTAGATCCCCAGTCCTCATCCAACCTTCCGATCTCAACCAGGACAGTCCAAACCCTTTTAGAAGTGGAGGCCTTCGCTCTAAAAGCTGACGATTTGAAGTTCGTTGCTTCTCAATTCCGGCGCCTTCACAGTAAGCAGCTCCGCCACACATTCAGATTCTACTCGCAACAATGGCGTACATGGGCTGCGTGTTTCATACAAGCAGCCTGGAGGCGCTATACTAAAAAGAAGCTTGAAGAATCTCTCAGGGAAGAGGAGAATAGGTTGCAAGATGCATTGTCCAAGGCGAGTGGTAGCTCGCCGAGTCTCGGTGCCACAATATATGCTTCTAGATTTGCTGCTAATGCACTTAGAGCTTTACGACGAAATAACACAAGGAAGACAAGGGTGCCGGAGAGAATGCCACCCATGCTGCTTCAGAAGCCTGCTGAACCTGATTTTACTTCTGAAGAGCGATAAGGGTAATTCAATCAATGACTAAGGATATGGATGCCTTGTTTCTTCTTTAAGACAAGATAGTGGCAAAGGAAAAATGAAATGTCATTTTGTCAAGTTTTTTTGTATCTTTACTTTATGAAACAAGTGTAAGATATAATCTCTATAAATTATGATGCATTGTACCAAACAAAATTTATGGTGTTGTATATATATATATATATCCGGTTGTTATTAACTGCCTTCGTAAATCAATTCGGTCCTATTAGAATTTTGTAACTTTTTTATCACGGGCTAGATTGATAACATGCAAAATCAAGGATCAAATAAGTATTTTTGTAATATCACATATCAAATTAATACAAGGTGTCAATCTTAAGGATGAAAGGTGGCATCATGAGTAAAAGGGTGAAGACAACATAGTTAAAGCTGTTAATAAATCAGATTAAAAAAACACTTTAGTCAAATCAGTTCTTAAATGGAACTATTTTATGGTTCAGATTTAAAACGGTTTTAGAGCAGGTTGGAGTTTAAAATTGATTTTAAAATCCTGTCAATTTTATAATTGGATTTTTATATTTGTTTTGGCTCAGATTTTTATAATTGAAAACAAATTCATACTTGTAATGTATAGTTTAGCAACTTCTTGTTTCATCCATCAAGCCAGTATCGATAATTATATTAGCAAATGAAATAGAATTGATTAGCTAATATATGTATATTATTGATTGAAATCAAATAGAATTCTCCTGGTTCCAAATTTCCAGATTATTTCTATAGCATATTATATATTGATAACATGTAATGCATATAGTATACAGAAGTGCATGCTTACAATCATAATATCATGTCGATAAGAAGGCTATTACTGCCCAACATAACTTTCGTATTTTATTCGGGTTTAAAACCGACTATATATACCATCAAACACACATAGGTAAATAATAAGCCATAGAGAGGGCACCAGCCAACATTACCCAGAGTTCAACATAGGCACATAGCTAATCAGACTCCATTTACAGAATTAGTATTAAGATGAATAATCATACCAAGTCACTATTTATATCCCAAATTGGTCTCTACTTCTCCCAATGACTATGAAGTCAATATCAATTATTGATATGCAACACGCAAACATGGGTTACTACTAAGGATCTTTAATCGCGGAGCAAGCGCACCTCCCTCCTCAGAAATGTCGGCAACACAAAAGCAGCTGAGTGCATCTGCATCAAAATAATGACATCAGATTCTGCTGCTGCAAAGCACAAGACCTTACAGTTTACAAGCATTTATACCAATGAATATATTTTCGAATAAGCTCGTCTAAAGTGAGATTAAGTGGGAAATGAACGCCTTAGGGTGCATCCACGCTTGATCAGTTAAAGTGGATTGAAATTTTGCTACACATTAGTTAATCAAGGGCAGGTACAGCCTTAGTTGCTCACTTTACATTCAAACGATTATATCATGGCTTAGTAATTAGCATACAGTACATATCAATAACAGACAAAAACACCGATCGAAAACAGAAAAAGGAAAAAAGATAGTTACACGCCTCTCTTAGACACACCACCCAGGTAAGGCTGGCGCAACTAAGGTTGTTGCTTAGTGACCATGAGGTCAGAGGTTCAAATCCTGAAAATAGCCTCTCTACTTGCAGGAGTAAAGCTGCGTATATCTACTCTCCTCAGACCTCACTAAGCGGGAACCTCGTGCACTAGGGTGCCCTTTTACACATCCCTCAGACAAAAAAAATTCACTCTATTTAGTTCTTTCAAAAAGCCCTCTTTTAATACATAAACTTGGTCCCCACTTCTAAACTTTTATAGTACACATGTGAGTGAAGGTATGTTTAGCACCCTTGTTCAAAATATTCTGGTGCCACCTATGTGTGGTGATGTGTCTGCAAGTGCAAGTAGCTATAACCAAAAAAATATCACATGCTATTGCTAACCACTGGTTCGATGTTCGCTTAGGTGTTCCGAAAGAAAATAGATCATTCCCACTGATAAAGAAAGTTAAAGTAGTGTTAAACAAATAAATAGAGGTGAGAAGTATCATCGGAAATTTACCTCCGAGTTATAGAAGCGAAGCTCTCTTCCATGTTTATCAGCACCTTCCAACTTTTCAATGCGGTTGATGGGATTTACAAAATCAACAGGCGGTCCCGCTGTTGAGCATAGAAGAAAACCTATCACACCACTGCACGACAAAGAAAGAGGATAAATGGGGATATAATCACCAATATTATTATTACCAAGATAACTAAAAATGTAAACCATGTTTCTGAAGAAAAAGAATATCTGAGTTTGATAGCAGATTTCAGTTTTTATTTGGACTAGCCATTAACAAGACATTGATTAGTTATTATGATACTGTTAAAGAATGCTAGCATATAAAATAACCCCAAAAAATCTGGGTTTCCTAAGCAAACTATTGAACACTAATAACAGATTGGATCCTCTTAAGAAGATAAGGTGACTACCTTGGATATGTTGGAACACTTGCCCATGCATAACGTACAGAACCTTTGAATGTTTCTCGACAAATGGATATCATATCTTCAATAAGGTGAGTATGAAGCCACATACTTTCTGCCATATTACAAAGAACTCCACCAGGTCGTAATGCCTTAGCTATTGTCTCAAAAAATGGCTTCTCTACAAGTTCCTGGGCAGGACCTAAATTAATGAAGTGAAGAATCTTGTCAGTGCTTAATGATAATAACCAGCAAAGGGAGAATCTGAATCACTTGATCTTGCTATATATCAGAAGAATCATTCTAAATTGAAATAACATACCCACAGGATCTGAGGAATCAACAATGATGGCATCATACTTCCCTTCAGGAGTAGATCTAAGAAATTCAATAGCTGCAAAAAATAAAGGTGAAAAATGTTGAGTTAAGATTATATGACCATGCTTTCTAGTTAGTAAATATAAGGCCACAAAATTGGCTACTCATCAAACTTAAACTGAGGTTAGCAGTAGACAGAAACATATACCATCACCAACATGCAGGTGTACTCGAGGATCTTCAAACCCAACAGCTAATTCTGGAAAAAACTTCTTCGAAACCTATAAAATAGTCATGGGAATAAGTTCTTCGCATCAATGAAATATGTTAGTGATTAAAATATGCCATAACTTACATCAATAACCATCTTATCTATCTCACAAATATCAATATGCTCCACGGAGCTGTGGCGGGATATTTCCCTTAGAACCCCACCATCTCCGCCACCAACAACTAAAACCTGAATCAGAAACACAAAAATCATGTATTGGATTATGAAAACATAAAAGAAAATGGGAAAAACAGCATAGAAAAGTGCAGTAAATTCAATCAAATTCAAGATTTTAATGTCTCAAGCAGCTTTCATCTTTGCAGATGAGAGCAATACAAACACGAACTGCAACCAGCATGCCTATCAAGATGATAAGCATTGATAGAAATATTAACTGATAGAGCAGGAAGGAGTAACTATTAATCTGGTGGATACCAAAGGAAGTGTAAGCAGCTAACTTAGGCAATATCATTTTCCCTTGGTGATAATAAGGAACTGTATTTTTGTTAAATTGAAGCAGAAGTTACGAAAATATTATCTTCAACAAGACACGATATAAGCTGGGATCCAATACAAAGATCAACAGATCAAATGACTTTACGTTTTTCGGGGACTTAATTGAACAAAGGGGTAGATGAGCTATCATCTCCTGGTATGCACATTCGTCCTTCTCAGTCAACTGAACAATCCCATCAAGTACAAGCACTTTCCCATAAGTCGATGACTGAGGATAAAAAGAATAATATTGTTAATCACTTACTGTACAGGTAGAATTTAAAGAACATTGCAAGAGGAAGATGCCAAACCTCAAAAACCAGGACCTCTTGGTACTCTGACTTTTCCTTGTACAAGACCTTTTCTACTTTGATCGAATGGGCCTCTCCTAATTATAGACACCAAAACCATCAGCAGTGGTCATAAAGAAGACGAAAAAATGCACAATTAAATCAGGAGACTTTTTATAAATGCTTGTAAAACATGGATATTGAAAGAGCATGAGGGTGGTTCAGAAAGGAGAAGACCATATAAAGAAAAAAGAAAGATCTCATACAAAAAGTGGAATGGAGAAAAAGGATATTGCTATATAAGGCCTAATACAAACAAGGAGAGCAGGTTGAATACAATAACATCAAACATTAAGGAAAGGCTGCTTAGCCAAAACTATTTTTAAATGTCATAAAACTATTTTTTTCCTGATCAGCGTTCTCTACGATGGCCATTGTTGTTTGAAATTTGCAACAATCATGAAAGCCATAAAAAGGTAACAAAAAACAAACATGATAACTTTATAGGTTTGTAATTTTAAGAAAAACTCAATCCAATGGTTATAATGCAATATAATACAAACATGGTGCAGACATAAGAGCAACACACACCTGGCCACATTGGGTTGTTAAAGTAAACAACTTTCCCAGATTTCCCTATAATAAAAGGATAAAGTGGAAGAAAGTAATCAATAACAGTAAATTGTACAGTAATAAGGTATATATGCTGAAAATTTTAAATAACAGATAATAACCAGAGCAAGTTTGAGATGGTGAGAACCACCCCGAAACAACAGTGGAATGGCACTTAGCCTCAAACTCAGGATCTGAAGTTTTAGCCTTCAAACAACAGGAAGGGATTTCGTTCTTTGTTCCATTCCCGTTACTCGCCTTCCCATCCATAATCTTCTGGCATTCCAAACCTCTTCCTGCGCCGTCCGCCATGAATAACCTTTTTCTTCACTGGATCCAGTCTCTGCATGATAAGCATCACAAGAATTCAATTAAACAGTGATAATCAGAACTCCAATACAAAAAAGTGATCCCCTATACTTAAGCTCAGAAAACAAAAAAATCATAGTACTTACAAAACCCAACAGCACTGAATAAAGGGGAAACAACATAATGGCACCAAATGAAAAACAACATTTATACTCCAAGCAAAAGAACCTCTATTAATTATCAAATCATATATAACAAATCAGGAAAGGAATGCTTTTATTATTTTATTTTATTTTACTGAAGATAAAGTTTTGGCTTTTGTTCTCTGACAAAGTTAAAGAACGGAACCTATGCCTACTAAAGTATGGAGATAATGATTAATACTACAACTCTAAGATAAATATAAAAGCATGATGAAATTTAGAAGAATCTGCAATTTGATATTAGTTTCATGAAACAATACAAAATTATATAGTTCATCATTACAGGTGCAGAATAATAGAAGCCTTAATCAGATAAAGTATCTACCCATTTTACCAAAAAGGAAACAATCATAGCTTATAATTTTACCTCCAAAAAACAAAGAAAAATTAAAAAATAATACAATATAATAATAGTTCACGTATGTTTCACACTTCACAGTATATATATGATTAAAAAACCACCATGAGAAGCTGAAACGTGTTATGCAATCGGGAACCCTCAAAAACCACAAAAAGGACAATTTTTTGTTGTGGGATTTTCAGAAAAAAAATAAAAAATTAATCTTTTTGTTGCGGGGTTTTCATCAAAAACCACATGACGCTAGGTTTAGCAAAAAAAAGAAGAGGAAGATAGAAATTAAGAAAATGAAGGGGATATATCAGTGAATAAAGGTGTGAACTTTAGGAGAGAAAAACATGAATAAAAGAAGAAAGTGAGAGTTAATGGTGATCAATGTGATGGGGAGAGAGAGAAAAAGAGGAGTAACTTGCCTAGCGTGAAGGTCAGTGATGGTGAGAGAGAGAGAGAGAGAGAGAGAAGCGAGTGAGTAAAAAAGGAAGATGAATAGAGAAAGTGATGTTGTATGTATAGTGTATTATGACCCTATCCTTTGATTCGTTTCTTCTTTCCTTTCTTCTCTATCAGAAGCTTGGATTCACGACAATGGAGTCCGATATTTATATTACTACTCCATTATAATTTCATAATAATAAATAATACATTAATAATAATATAATATCATATGTTTTTTTTTCCACGAATTTTTGTTTACAGTCTAGGGCTACCAAAATGGGCAGGTTCGGCCGAGCTGACCATTAATCATATAAGGAAAGAGTTATGAAACTAAATTTAAAGTATATTTTATAATATATATGTTCCAAACTAAATAATATTAATAAATATATTACACAAGGGAAAATTATAAATTACTTCTACTTAATTAAGAGAAAAATATAAATTTCAAAGAGAATGGAGGAAATCTTCATGGGTTGGGACGCCCCATTAACATGTGAAGAAGATATTTGCTCCTGACCTTGACACAATTTGGATGAAGACACCAACATCATACAAAAGAAGACTTATGAAGACAATGAAGATTTAAGCTTCAAGATATTCAAGACTTTTAGTCTAAATCTAAAATAGGTACTTATAGCATATACTCTTGATTAAGTAATAGTAGTAATGCTCAAACTATTTTTAAAAGAAAATTGAAACACTTTAAAATACTTAAAACAATTTTAAAAAATAGTGTGTAACTGGTTACTTCATCTAAGTAACAGGTTACGGGTGTGAGAAAAGAGTTATCCAACTTAAAACTGATCAGAGTAATCTATTACTGTCTTTTAGTAACAGATTATCAGTGTTATTAAAGTTGTGTAACAGATTATCAGTGTTATTAAAGTTGAGTAACTGATTACTCAACTTGTTGTAATCGATTACTCTAATTCGAAAATAAATGATCAGTGGATAGAACATTTGAGCAATCGATTACTCAATGCTGTAATCAATTACTGAGAGTTGTTGCATCAGATTTTCAAATTCAAAGTGAATGAGTTTCAACCAAAAAGACATGGTTTCATTCCAATCAATTCATACCCTTTCAAAGAGACATTTTGACTGATTGGAAAGCCTATATAAAGGCATTAAAACTCAAAATCACGACACACAAGATATATACAACTTTCATACAAATTTCAAAAGCTCTTACACATATTCTGAAATTATTTTCTGCACTTTTGGCAACAAGTTCTTAAAACTTTCAAAGTTGATTATTCTAAAGTTGCTTAAAGTGAAAGTGTTTCAAGTTACAAACTTATAAAGAACATTATTACTAAGTATACAAAAAAGTTGATTGGATTGCAATTTACATCACTTCCATACTTGTAAAGACAATTTCGCCATTGTTGAACATTCTTCATTATTATTGCAGAATACTTTATTTCATGGGTGTGATAAGAAAGGGGATAGAGTTTTCCAAAGTGATAAATATTAGTGAGTGTGTAAGGTACATAGAAGTCTCGGGTGAGATATTGTAATTACAACTCATAATATTTAGTGGAAAATCTCTTGTGCTGCAAGAGTACTGGACGTAGCCTTCGGTGGACAAGAAGGTGAACCAATATAAAAATTCTTGTGTATTTTCTTCTCCCTTATCTCTTTGATTTTACTTGTTAATTTTATGCATATATTTTCCGCCGCACTTTAACTCTTGATTTTGCAGAAAAAGTGGTCATTATTTTAAGTCAACTAATTCACCCCTCCCCCCTCTTAGTTGCAATCTTAGTCTTACATAATATTGTAACACCGTGATTTTCTGTGCGCGTTTTATTAATTATTTAATTGACAAACGATTAATTTTATAAATTAATCAGTATTGATTTAGGCTAAACATCAGTTGAGTTTTAGTCTTGTATTGTGATTTCTTAATTTCTGGTAAATTTTCCTAATTTTATGAGATGAGAAGTCTTCGGGCCTATTTGAGTTTCTTAACTCAGAATCGAATTCTGATTGCGTCATTGCTTCGAAATATTATTTCGAGTCAAAATATACATCAAGTTTGTCTATAACTCATCTCTAGATATTTTTCACTATGAAATCCAAGTTTCGACGTTCTAAATGTAACCTTAAATTGGGAGATTATTAATCGTCAGCCGAGTTTTAACCGAAAATACTCAGACATGGTTTTAATCATGATGTTTCATCACAATAGTCACATCACCTATTCATGAGTCAAGCTTGCTTGTTGAATAAGCAAAAGTACAACCACTTTATCATCATGATTTCAATCACTTACATAATCTCCTAAATCATTCATCAACTTCTTACACTACCATGATTCTGGGGACCACTTTGATCTCCCCTCAAATCTGATTTCCCCCTCTATAAAAGAAACCCCTTGGCCTTGAGGGAGAACATTTTTTTTCCTCACTTTCTCACTTTGCATTCTAAGCACTTTTAAGAGATTTCAAGGTATTTCTCTTCTTGTTTTCTCAATCTCTCACAATTATCATCTTTTAGTATGTTGTTCTAGATTATGTGATCAACACTATTAACCCTTGTGGTTGCTTTAGAATGAAGTGTGTTGAGATGACCATAGAGTTTTATGGAACCAACTTAAGTTAGCTTACTTTAAAGTGGTAAGTTTAACCTAAGAGATCTTGATTTAAAATGTTAACTTTTGATTTGTTATTCTTGACTATGTGATCAACACGATCCACCCTTGTGGTTGCTTTAGAATGAAATGTGTTGAGATGACCATATATTTTTATTGAATCAACTTAAGTTAGTTTACTTTAAGTTTTGATATGTTGTTTTTGATTATGTGATCAATACTATCAACCCGCATGGTTGCTTTAGAATGAAATTTGTTGAGATGACCATAGAGTTTTATTGAATCTACTTTATTTAACTTACTTTAAAGTGATAAGTTTAACATAAAATATCTTGATTTTAAAATATTGTTTTTATGAATTAGATCAACATTATCGACCCTTGTGGTTGCTTCAGAATGAAATGTGTTGAAATGATCATAGAGTTTTATCGTTCAAAAGTATTAAATCCACTTGAGTTAACTTACTTTAAAGTGGTAAGTTTAACTTAAGAGATCTTGATTTAAAGTGTTGACTTTGGTTAAGTAACTTACCGTAAAGTGGTGAATATGACTTAAAAAGTCTTCATGAAAGTATTAATTTGTGTTAAAGTTAAAAGTACAAGATTTGTTAAAGTCTTATTTTAAAAAGGATTGTTTTCTTAAACAAGACTTTCGATGATAAAGGATAGTTCAAAAATATGTAATCTTGAATCAGATGGATGAAAGTGATTGAGTCCATGATAGGTTAAAAGATGTCTTAACCTAAGGGCTATCATGCAAGAATTTTAACTCGCAAACCTATTGATTCGTTCTTGTGTTTATCACCAAGGGAACCACTCACGCAACACTCTAAGGTGAGGGATAATATAGCGTGACACAATGGTGTCAGGATATGACATCTGGACCTCCTAAACTACCTTAAAAGTTTGGAGTTGTCTTAAGTATTAAGAAATCTCGTACTTAATCAATTGTTTGTCTGTTAGGATTAAGTACAGATGATCTCTTAAGTCATATTGTTTAAGTTATTGTTACACCCCGATTTTTGGCTGCATGACCTTATTAGAGTCGCCACTACATTTTTTCAGTCAAAAAATGTAGAAAAATCTTTTGGCTCAATCGCATTGTGTCTTGGACTTTGATATCCAAGTTCGGGGGTCGATTACAGACTAGGGAAGGTATTAGCACCCTAGTTGCCCGTTTGAACGGTACCCTTACTACATTTCATGGATTATTAACTATATGTTTACCAAAAAAGAAAATATTTTATTTTATTATGTCTGACAAGACGTGATCTTGGTCCTACGTATCCCTTTTGGAAATCAAGACTATGTAGTTCTTTAGGTAGAAAAAGTTTGTTGGTTGAGTTAATTTTATTTCTTAAAAAGAGGTTGCATTTAAATATATTTTTTAAATATGAGTGAAGCATAACCCTTACGTCTGATACCGCATCTCATATTAAAATTTGGTTAATAAGTTCTGTTTTTTGTTTTAAACATTTTTTTTAAAATGAGCGAAGCATAGTCCTTACGTCTGACACAGTATCTCATATTAAAAATTGGTTAATAAATTCTATTTTTTATTGACTCAGATCTTTATTTTATATTTTTCAATAAGTTTTAAATTGATATGCAGTGAGAAACTAATTAATTACCTATCTTGCTTCAAAGAGTGTATTGTTTATACATTTACCTTTTTGAAAGAGTGCATTGTTTATACATTTTGCTTCAAAGAGTGTATTGTTTATATTTTTCAAAGAGTGTATTGTTTATACATTTACCTATGTAGTTATAGTTATAGGTTACAATCATAATAATTATTAATACTAATGCAATTGTTGATAACAATAATAAAACTATTATAAATGAAAGTAATGAAATGGCGTACTTTTCACATTGATTCCAACAACAACGAAATATTGCAACTCCCATGAAAAATGATGCAAAAAAGGCTAGCCAATGCCAAAAAGACATGTACCGGACAAAATTAGGTGTTTACAATTATGTCTATGTGTGGAGTAATGATGTAGTTATTCATGGATGAACATTACTCGAATAATTGTAACTATGAAGGAACGACTATCCCTTGAGATATTCTATTTTATGTATTCTAAAACTCCATGTCTGATGGTCATAATCAATTACCATGATCGATAATCAATTATTGATATCAAAAATCAAAATCTTGTAGTTACTGTAACTAGGAGTAATCGATTAAACCATTTACATAATCGATTATCGATGTTAAAAATCAGAATCTTGTAGTTACTGTAACTAGGAATAATTGATTAACATATAACATAATCGATTATCAATATTCTAAAATCTCCCTGTCTGATGGACATAATCGATTACCTAGTCTAGTAATCGGTTATCGATATCTGAAGTCATAATTCTTTTAGCTACTATAACTATGAATAATCAATTAACCTTTGGCATAATCGATTATCAGTGTTATAAAATCGTCTGAATGATGGAAAGTATGGGAATGCGAGTAATACAAGATAAAATACTTTAAAAATGATTGATGTCCCCAAAGGTGAAACAAATACCTATCACTAGAGCAGAAGTAAACATTATCTACAGATAGTATGGGTTGTTGGTGATAACGGGATTACTTAGGGCCCTCTTGACATGGTCGTCAACTAGTATGTCATTAAGGGCGAGACCCAAAAGGTTATGTTTACCACATTGCGAGATCGTCTGACCATAAGTGGCTTGGCCATTGGCCGTCCATGGTTATTCAGCGATGATTCATCGTGGTGAGGATATTATTCCTCTTTTATGTTATGACGTAAGATCGGGCACCACAAGAAGCATTCCTTTCGGAGATGTCTTCGGCTGGGCCGATCATGTAAAAATAAATAATGATTAAAAGATTTAATCAACCAACCTCGGTTAGTGTGCATACTCATTATGAACAATGAAGTAGTGGAGATGAAAGTTACGATAGACGAATGAGCTCCAAGATGTTGAGAGGGACGACGATGGTGGTGATGCGTCAGCAAAAGCCTTGAGGGAGAGTCTAAGTGAGATGAGTCCCCTGTATTCCTGGATGAGGTATTTTGTTGGATCATACAGTTCTCACAGTGCAAACTAGACAATATCTGACAACCCCTTTTGCAATTATGATCAATGAGAGAGATGCCCAGAAAGTGTTTGATATGACACCATCCTAAAATGGACAGTTCCATTGGAACAGATAGATCATATATCCTTGCAAGAAATAAGTTGTTGCGTTCAAATCGGCTTGTTATGGGACATGTACTCTAATTTATTTCCGAATAGTTTATTGAGAGGATATCAGTGTAAGGATGGATGAACTAAAGATAGCATTCATATATTGAACTCGTGGATATTGACCCTCATATCTTGAGTTACAAACATCATTCATCATCTACATTTATGTATGTGATAACATAATATGTATAGTATGTGTGTTATGTCTGGATGTGATATTCTGTATAATTCCACTCCGTTGATGAAAAATATTAATTAGATGTCTTACTCCCTTTCTTTCTACTTGTATTTTGGTACATGTCCTTGTTCATATGGACAAATCGATGCAAATTCAGAGTTATCAATTCTCGATGTCCCGAGAGCTGGAGATGGTGTACGACAACACCACTATACACTTTTCATCTCACCATGTAGTCATAGAGACTTCTTTCACTCTACCAGGCCAAAGACTGGTACCTACTGCGTCATCCATCCAGTCTTCGACTCATTGGGGACTAGCTGTTGTAGGACCGTCAATGAAGCGAAGGAGTTTGACTGATGTGACCTGTTCTACACTACCAAGGAGAGTCGCTCGGCGTACAATACCAGAACCGCAGGCGTATGCTAGGACAATGATTAGGTCGTGGGGTTCTGCCTATGATACCATGGAGGATATGGAATCTGAAGCTGACGATTCTGTGGAGTTGGTCTGCATAGAGGACTATATCGAGGTGATAGATCTCTCTTTGGACTCTGAGCTGGAGGAGGACCCGAGTGAGGGTTCTAGTGCCCCTGTTAGTGTTGTAGCTAGCTGTTAGGAGCTATTTCCTTTTGCTTTTTGATTTTTGGGGTTAGGGTATCTGTGTAGGGTACTTTCGTAGTGTTGAAGAATTCAGACTATTTTGTATAGCTTCAGTTGGGCAATGATGAGATTTCACCTTATATTTTGTACTGGCATTTTACTTGACCAAGCAACACCTCGTTATACGTGTTGTAGGGTCAAGTCTAATTGTTAATGAAGAAGTATTCAAGAAAATATTGCATCATTTTTAACCGTCATTGATTTTTCGCAGTTTATGTTACTAAGAACGTGATGTCTCGAAAAAGAAATGAATATAAGTCACACAATTTTTAATGATATATTAAAAAAAATCACATTTTAATCACAATATTCATAAAGTAATTTTCGGGACGTTACAAATATAACCCAAACTTCAATATATTTATAAACATGATCCTATAAAATGTGGTTTGGGTTAGGTCTAAACATAGGCCCGTAAAATAGTTTATGACACTTTTGAATTTTATTTTTTATTTTTCGGATCTGGTATATAGATAGCAATGGGTACCCGAATTTATGGATTACCACCGGTAATACTCACAACAGGTCGGGTCTGGGTCCTTGTTTTTGGATCCACGAGTAGTTGGGATCGAAGATCTTGAAATTCATTGTTGAACGTGTTCGAATTTGAGTAATAAGGTACCTAAACTAGTGGGTACCCAGACCCGCAATTCCTAAATATATATTTTGTTATAATTGTTATGTTATATTCTTAAACAATAATGTTATATTTGTTAATCTATAATTATGAAGAAATGTTATTGATGAATGAATATTAGAGGTATTAAAGACAACCAAAGATGCATACTTGACCGAAGGAATTGAAGTCTTGGTTGAGGAAACTGGATGTTGGCCGAGGAAGACAAGCCAAGGATGGTTCTGGCCGCATCGCATGGTTCACGAGAGACTGGCCAAGGAAGGAATTGGGCATTGGTACACTGACTAGCCGTTTGGCCCTGTAGAGTGTAATCTGTTTTAGGTTTCCCTTTTTGGGAGTTTGTTTATTCTGTTAGGCTAGTTAGTTAGAATTAGTTTCTTTAAATAGATTTGTGTATGTTATACTTTCAATCAATGAAAATAGATGTATTCTTTCACAAAACGCAATATGGTATCAGGAGCATAACTCCGCTACAAAATCTCAACTGACAAAGAATTTTGGTCCATTCTCTTCTCATCTAATCTTCGCTTCTTTCTCCCTTGAAATGAGCTTTATTCATTCACCCACCTTCCATCCTCAACAATGGCAGAAGATCAAGGTCAAGAAGGTGACCTACCAATTATCACGAATTCGTATGAAACATAGAGTCCATACTACATGCATCATGGAGAGAACCCTGGATCAACCTTAGTAACACCTTCACTAGATGGAAACAACTACCAATCTTGGAGCAAGGCAATGAGGAGAACACTGTGATCCAAGAATAAGTATAGATTCATAGATGGTTCACTCACAACAAGGCCTCCAACATATCCAAATTTTGATATTTGGGAACGATGCAACAATATAGTTATCTCATGGATCACGAAATGCCTAGCCCCTGAGATCTCTCAACATATTATCTACATAGACAATGCACATGGTCTATGGCAAGATCTAAATTAAAGATTCTCAAAGGGGGACTATTTCTGAATTTCAAAGCTATTACAAGAACTCTATTCAATAAAACAAGGGGATAGAAAATTTTCAAGCTTTTTTCACATAGTTAAAGACTCTATGGGAAGATCTTGAACCCATAAGACAAATGCCATCATGCCTATGGGTAGTCAAAATGTAGGTGTGGAACGATTGACAAACAAGGCATTTTCTTTGCTTATCCAGCAAGAAAGGCAACTAGTAGGGATGAATGTGATCAATCCCAAGGTTTTGTTGAATACTGCCAACAATAGAGCACAAGGGGACCAAAGTCAGCAATGGAAGGCTAAACCCAATTTTGGAAGAGGAAACAACACTATGGCTATGGGCAGATGCATTAACAAAAACTATGGGAATGCAAAACCAAATGGCATCAAGATCTGCTCTTTCTGTGGCAGAGAGAGACACTATGGAGACATGTTATTTCAAGCATAATTTCCCACCTAATATGCAGCCACACATGCCAAAACAGATAAGTGGATTTGTTAACACTGCAACACCAAACAAGGGCAAGGAACATGTGGATTCTGATGATCCAGAAAATACTGCACTAAATTTCAATTTTGAACCAAAGCAATATGCTCAACTAGTCACTATTTCAAAGCATTAGGGAGGGAACCTCTGAGCATAACATCAATCAACTCATCATAGATCCCAGACCAACAAGCAAAGGCAATACAGACTCAACAAATCAGAATCAAGAAGTAACATGTAAGAAATCATTATGGATTCTTAACGTTGGGGCCACTGACCACGTGTGCCCCAATCTGAGTAAGTTTGATACCTTTCATGTCATAAGGCCAATCACTATAACTTTACCAAATGGTTACACCACATTGGCAAAAATCAGTGGAACCATCACCTTAACAGACTCACTAGTCTTACACAATTTTCTTTATATTCCTGCCTTTAAATTCAATCTTATTTTCATTCACAAATTGACTAATTCTATGCATTACACTCTAACTTTTGATGGTTCTAAATGTTCCATCCAAGATATGACTTCCTTGAAGAGGATTGGACATGCTAAAGTTAGGAATAGTCTATATGTCTTAAAGAAACTATTGAAAATAACATACCTAAGGAACACATTGTAAACACTATATGCACTTATGATTCTTTTGATTTGTGGCACTATAGGTTAGGCCACCCATCCTATGATGTACTGAATTTTGTTTACAAAGACTATGCTTATATCAATTCTAACATGAATAAGATTGCTTGTGATTTTTGTCACTTAGGAAAATAAATCAAACTACTTTTCCTCAATAATATGAATAAGAGTATGCATGTTTTTGACATTGTTCACATGGATATGTGGGGACCTTTAGGGAATTCCTCCATCCATGGCCAAAAATATTTCCTTACTGTCATAGATGACCACTCAAGACACACTTGGTTATTCTTAATGAAATCTAAGGCTGAGGCTAGGGGATTAATGATGGATTTTGTCAAAATGGTTAAGACTCAATTTGATAGACAAATAAATTGTATTATGACTAACAATGGGGTAGAATTTGACACTCCAAAATTCTTTAAGGACCATGGGATGATGCACCAAACTTCATGTGTTGAGACTCCACAACAAAATTTTGTTGTGGAAAGGAAACACAGGCACCTACTAAACATAACCAGAATTCTTCTGTTCCAATCTAAGCTGTCGAGATCCTTTTGGAGCTATGCAGCTCAACATGTTGCATATCTAATTAATAGGTTGCCTAGCCCTGTCTTAAAGCATAAGACACTATTTGACCTATTGTATGGAAAAAGGCCCAACCTGCTTGAGACTAAAGTTTTTGGATGCCTATCTTTTGCATCTACCTTGACTCATCATAGGACCAAGCTTGATCCTAGGGCCAGAAAGTGCATCTTTCTTGGCCATAAGAAGGGGACAAAAGACTTTGTTCTCTTTGACCTTAGGACTAGAGAAATAATTCTCTCAAGACATGTTACATTTTATAAACATATGTTTCCTTACAAGAATGTTGAGGTCAATAATGGAATGAATGTCAACAATCTTGAAAATAACCTTGAATTCTTGGAAGAATCTCATAATTTTCACCCTCTCAATACCCCTGCCGAGAACAGGAGTGATTCTATAGAATTAGAGACAAATCAGCCTAATAATAGGCCAACAGACTCTAACCTGCAATAGTCCTAGAAGGTCAGGTGGCATTAGAGGACCGCATACTTACTTGAAGGACTTTCATTATAATCTCCTTAGCACAAATAATCACAAAACCATATACCTATGTCTGATGTACTATCTTATCAGTCCATCCAACCTACACATCTCAATTACACCCTGTCCAACACACTCAAACTGAGCCAAAACATTACAACCAATCCATTACTTCCTAGCATTGGATAACAACAATCTAGAATGAACTTAATGCCTTAGAATTTAACAAAACCTGAAGCATTATTGACTTACCTGATGTTAAAAGGGCAATAAGGTGTAAATGGGTTTATAAGATAAAATACAAGTCAGATGGTACCATTGGGAGGTATAAAGCTAGACTTGTGGCAAATGGTTATAATCAAGTAGAGGGAATAGACTATTTTGACATTTTTGCTCTTGTTGGGAAACTCACAACAATGAGACTTCTCCTTGCCATAGCTTCATCTCAAGGTTGGATTTTCATCAACTTGATGTGAATAATGCCTTTTTACATGGAGATATTTATGAGGAAGTTTACATGAAAGTTCCTCAAGGAGTGATTTGTAGTGAGCCAAAAAAAGTATCCAAGCTACATAAATCTCTCTACAGCCTTAAACAAGCAAGAAGGCAATGATTTACCAAACTATCATAGTGTCTTCTTCCTTCATTAGGGTATATCCAATCTCAGCATGACCATTCGTTGTTTACCAAGAAATCAGGGATTTTTTTCACTGCCTTACTTGTTTATGTGGATGACTTGGTCTTGGCTGGAAATGACAAAACATAAATTGATCATGTCAAAAGTTTTCTTCATGATCAATTAAGAATCAAAGACCTTGGTGTATTGAGATATTTCTTAGGCTTAAAGGTTGCTAGAACTAAGAATAGTATTACCTTATGCCAGAGAATATATGCCATAGACATCTTATCTAACACATGGTTTCTAGCCTCTAAACCTGTTCCGACACCTATAATCAAAACTTCTAAACTCTGCCAAGACAATGCACTTGTTTACAGTGACCCTGCTTGCTATAGAAGATTAGTAGGAATATTGCTTTACTTGACTAACACTAGGCCTGACATAGGATTTGTTGTCCAATAATTGAGCCAATTTATGACACAACCTACTGTCACCTCATTACAAGGCACTCACTAGTGTGTTGAGATATATAAAGAGCAATCCTGGACAAGGATTGTTCTACCTTGTTCCTTCTTCTTTGCAGGTTAAGGCATTTAGTGGTTTAGATTAGGCAGCCTGTGTAGATTCAAGAAAGTCAATTAGTGGCTATTATGTATTCCTTGGAGACTCTCTTGTTTCCTGGAAATCAAAGAAGCAGACCACACTGGGGAGATCCTCATTAGAGGCAGAGTACAAGGCTTTAGCATCCACTGCTTGTGTAATCCAGTGGATCACATACTTACTCAACAACTTTCAGATAGTCTTCATCCAACTAGCCTTGATGTATTGTGATGGTGAGTCTGCAAGACACATTGCTACAAATTCTGTCTTCCATAAGATGACAAAGCACATATATATTGACTGTCATGTTGTGAGAGAACGTCTACAAGCAAAGCTTTTCCATCTCATGCCTATTTCTACATTTGGAGCAACCAGCTGACATTCTTACTAAGGCATTGGATACTTCTCCTTTCTCTTACTTGTTGTCCAAGCTTGGAGTGATTAATATATAGGGGGTATTGAAGACAACCAATGATGCCTACTTGACTGAGGGAATTGAAGTCTTAGCGGAGGAAAGTGGAGTGTTGACCAAGGAAGACAAGCTGGGATGGTTCTAGCCACATCGCATGGTTCACGAGAGACTAGCCAAGGAAGGAATTGGGCCTTGGTGCACTGACTAGCCTTTTGGCCCAGTAGAGTGTAATCTGTTTTAGGTTCCTCTTTTTGGGAGTTTGTTTATTTTGTTAGGCTAGTTAGTTAGAATTAGTTTCTTTAACATATTTGTGTATGATTATTCTTTCAATCAATGAAAATAGATGTATTCTTTCACAAAATGCAATAAGAGGTTTGATATGTTTTATTGTCTCATTTTAAATTATGTTTTCAATAAAAAGATTTATATTTAAATGACAATTTAAAATTGTGCATTTTTACTTTAATTATGTTTCATAATTGTTATTATCATTTTCTGTCCAAAATAACACACATTACTATAAGAAAGACATACACAAATATATAGGTTGTTAGAATTTTTTAAAATATTTTCTGAATTTAAGGGTACACGTGGATGTGTTGGATACTCAAGAACTCGTGGGTAGTAGACCTGTGTGTATCTACACATGTTTAAGGTGGGTCTGAATCTCAAAATGATCGAACACAACGGATCTAGATAGTATACTACTCGAACTCATTGTCATTCCTAATCGGGTCAAAATGTAGAGCAAAGGGAAGAGGGCTATATCGGTAAAATGTGGCAATTCTGCGTGGTGGCCATTAATGATTATGAGAGGGCTCTCACCATTGCAGTCCGTCATATTTTTGTTATTTGCATTCTGACACTATTTTTATGACTTCATGAATGTGCCCAAACATTGAAGGAAATCCTTCAACCAAGTTTTTTTTTCCAATGCTGTTTTTTTCTAGTATTTTTTTAATGATATACAAGACTAACTCCTCTAGAATATATTTTTCTTTAAAGACAAAACTCAGAGTAATGCATATGATGAATAACTGATATAATCATACTCAATTACTAAATTCATATCAAAATTTTGTTTATATTCATAGACATTAGGGGTGGCAATATGGGTCAGTCTGACCTGACCCGCCTTTGACCCGTCAGAATATGAGTTGGTCTGGCCTGACCCTTATTGTTAAAAGGGCTCAAAATGCCAGCCCGGCCCATATTTGGCAGGGCTGGCAGGCTAGTGGGCTGACCCGTTTTGTTTTTTTTTCAAAACACACATTAAAGCTTTTAGACAAAAGTAAATAATTTAAACAATTCATAAATGTCTTTTAAAACAAAAAATCACAAACAAAATACACAATCTCATAATAACATATTGTTTTTTTCAAAACACACATTAAAGCTTTTAGACAAAAGTAAATAATTCAAACAATTCATAAATGTCTTTTAAAACAAAAAATCACAAACAAAATACACAATCTCATAATAACATATTGTTTTTTTCAAAACACACATTAAAGCTTTTAGACAAAAGTAAATAATTCAAACAATTCATAAATGTCTTTTAAAACAAAAAATCACAAAAAAAAAGACACAATCTCATAATAACATATTGCATTAGTACAAAACTTGTAAATTCTAAATAATAAACCACCATAGTCTTAAACTTTTAGACTCCTAGTTCACAATAGAGCTTATAACTCCTAAGTTTTAAAAAGTGTATAAGAATCAAAACTATTATATTATAAATCGATCACAATAAAGTATATATATTACTTCATTTAATTTGAATTCGACTACATTAAAAATATAAATTGAAACCCAATCGAATTCAATTAATTTTCCAAAAGGAATCAAAATCACTAGTTCTATTTGAGTTTCCAATTTTCCAATTCAATTAATTAAATGTTTAAATTTGATTCAAATATCCTAATTGTTAATAAAACTCCACCTTTATCTGATAACAAGTACAATAATTGGATAAGAGTGAAGATAATAGATAAGTACATAATGAGATATTAAATGTTTATTTTACGAAGAGAAAGAAAAATTATATGCTTAAGCATCTAAACATAAGTTAAAATTGTAAAAGTTTAATCTTAATTGCAATAAGCAACATGATAGACAAATGAACTTTAATCTTAATGTTGGCCCGCCGGGCCGGCTTGGCCTGACCCTCCATGGCCTGTCTAAAAAACTGGTTGAATATGGGCTTTTGGGCTAAAACCCTCAATCCAACCCGCTAAAAACACCTATCCGAACGAGCTGGCTCATCGGGCCAAGTCCATTTTGCCATCCCTAATAGACATTAAACTCTAAGCCTTTTTAATAAATAAATAGATATAATAACTATGAGTTTTATTCTTATTTTCGTCCAATAAATATTTTTTATATGTAAATCAAACATATTAATAAGTATACAATTACAATAGTTTAAACATTGATATATTATATAAGATTTATATGTATTATTTTTATTTAATAACCAATATAAATTAATTGTAAATAATGCATTTAGAGTATATAAATAATAGAACATCTTATTTCTCAATATCATAAGTTTATAACTAATAAGGTTTTTCTATGACTAGTTTTTAGCTCATGCCTATGTAGAAGTTGCTAAATTTTATCATTAATAATATTTATAATCATTGGAAATTGACATATATACTAATTTTGAGACATTTAAGTTAAATTTCCAATAATTTATCGATGAAAATAAATTATTTTCTCATACTAAAATATAACTTATTTCCTTAAATAAATTTATTGTTTGATATATGTCTTATTTTTTATTTTTATATTTTATTTTAAAATAAAAATTTTAGAGAGAAGAAAAATAAAACACATGTCAAACAAAGAATGTAGTTAAAAAGATAAGTTATGTAATGTAATAAAATACTTTACTCTACTTAATGATTTGCTTTTTTAGAATTGAGAATTAATTTCACACCTTCCTTTTTTTGGGAATGTGAAAAGTGAATAATCAAATTAATGTTACTACATGTGTCATAATTATTAAGCAATTTTTTTAGATGCCTATCATTTGAGATAAATTGTACAATTTTTCTTGGGTTAAAGATAAATATAAAGTATTATTCTTGTTGTATTTGTACTTTGTACCAGTGTTGTGAGAACCGGACCGTATTAGATGGTCCGACTGGTTTGACCACTGACCAAACTTGAAAACGGTTTTGGTTAGCAGTCTTAACCGAATGAAGTTAGACCGCTTTGAATCAGGAATATTCCAGTCTGATCGTGTTAAACCGGAATAACCTGAGAAGTAAACTGAACGGTTTACTTAAAATTTAAAAAAAAATGAAACATTACTCTAATATTTTGTTTTACTCTGGTCCCAAAAAATATTAAGAGATGTTATTTCAATATAATTATACATAATTATTAGTTATATACAATTTTACATTTATATATAATTATATGTTTGTTTATAAAAATTATTAATTATATATTAAATCACCCGATTCGACTGAACGATTTAACCAGTTAAACCTAATACAGGAGGACCTCTTCCGGTTTGACGTCCGACTGAGTTTCACAATATTGCTTTGTACACATAATATAAATGTAAAACATGGTGTAATTATTATTATGGTGTAATTTTTACTTTTCTATTTTGTTCTTAATATTTTTTAATTTCTACAAAAAAACCCATAGAATCATACATAATCACCACCAAAACATTAATCACAAGTATAATTTAAAGTACATCCAATTAAAAATTATAATAAAATACACCGGATATAAAAAATGACATTATAATTATACAAACTAAAATATTAAAAATTAGAATATTTAATTGCATAAATTAAAAATATTGGTCAACATGGCACTCGACAAACTAGTTATAATAAAGGGGTTAATGTGCGGTGTGGATAGCAAACAAGTTAAAAGAATATATTAAGTTTGAATTAGTTAGAAGTAAATATATCCTTACTTATTCACCTCACCACAATTTTACTTAAAAGGACCTTTTCTATTATTGCAAAATAATCCTCAAAACTATAGCCAACATCAGAAGCAATTAAATGGCTCCACATGCATATTCCCTCAGTTTTAGAAATGATCATCCTCATCCTATCCTCATCCTCATCCTTATCCTCATCCTCTTCCACATGCTCATCCTCATCCTATCCTGATCCTCATCCTATCCTCATTCATATTCTTGTCCTCATCCTATCCTCATCCTCATGCTCATCCTCATCCTATCCTTATCCTCTTCCTCGTCCTCATCATCATCCTCATCCTATTCTCATCCTCAATCTATCTGTATCCTATCCTCATCCTATCCTCATCCTCATTCTCGTCCTCATTCTATCCTCTTCCTCTTCCTCATCCTCATCATATCCTCATCCCCATCCTCATTCTCGTTCTTATCCTATCCTCATCCTCATCCGCATCCTATCTTCATTCTCATTCCAGTCCTCATCCTATCCTCTTCCTCATCCTCATCATATCCTCATCCCCATCCTCATTCTCGTTCTTATCCTATCCTCATCCTCATTCTCGTCCTCATCCTATCCTATCCTCATCCTCATTCTCGTCCTCATCCTATCCTATCCTCATCCTCATTCTCGTCCTCATCCTATCCTATCCTCATCCTCATTCTCGTCCTCATCCTATCCTATCCTCATCCTCATTCTCGTCCTCATCCTATCCTATCCTCATCCTCATTCTCGTCCTCATCCTATCCTATCCTCATCCTCATTCTCGTCCTCATCCTATCCTATCCTCATCCTCATTCTTGTCCTCATCCTATCCTCATTCTTATTCTTGTCCTATCGTCATCCTCATCCTCATTCTACACCTCATCCTATCCTCGTCCTCATCCTCATCCTATCCTAATTCTCATTCTCGTCCTCATCCTATCTTCCTCCTTATCCTCATCCTCATCCATATCCTACCTCATCCTTATCCTCATGCTCATCCTCATCCTAACCTCTTCCTTATCCTCATCCAGTTCCTCATCCTCCTCCTCATCCTCATCCACATCCTATCCTCATGCTCATTCTCGTGCTAATCCTATCCACATCCTCATCCTCATTCTCGTCCTCATCCTCATCCTCTTCCTCACCCTCATCCTATCCTCATCCTCATCCTCATGCTCATTCTCGTCCTCAGCCTATCCTCATCCTCTACCTCTTCCTCATCCTATCCTTATCCTCATCCTCATCCTCTTCCATATGCTCATCCTCATCCTCATCCTCATTCACGTCCTCATCCTATCCTCCTCGTCATCCTCATCCTATCCTCATTCTCATTCTCGTCCTCATCTTTTCCTCTTCCTCATCCTCATCCTCCTCTTAATCGTATCCTCATTCTCATCCTACTCCTATCCTCGTCCTACTCCTATCCTCATCCTCATTCTAACCTCATGCCCATCCTCTTCCTCAACCTCATTCTCATTGACGTCCTCATCCTCATCCTCATCCTCATCCTCCTCCTCAGCCTATCCTCATTCTCATTCTCGTCCTCATCCCATCCCCACCCTCATCCTCATCCTATCCTCATTCTCAATCTCGTCCTCATCCTCCTCTTCATCCTATCCTCATTCTCATCCTCCTC
>NC_032022.1:11302251-11302933 GCF_001865875.1 Lupinus angustifolius | reverse complement strand
ATCCTCATCCTCATTCTCGTCCTCATCCTATCCTCATCCTCATCCTCATCCTCATCCTCATTCTCGTCCTCATCCTATCCTCCTCCTCTTCCTCATCCTATCCTCATTCTCATTCTCGACCTCACACTTTCCTCATCCTCATCTTCCTCTTCATCCTATCCTCATGCTCGTCCTCCTCCTATCCTCGTTCTCATCCTCATCCTCAACCTCATCCTCATACTAACCTCATCCTCATCCTCACCCTCATCCTCATCCTCGTCCTCAACCTATCCTAATCCTCGTCCTAATCGACATCCTATCCTCATCCTCATTATCGTCCTAATCCTATCCTAATCCTCATCCTCGTCCTCATCCTATCCTTATCCTTATTCTCGTCCTCATCCTTTCCTCATCCTCATCCTCTTCCTCATCCCCATCCTATCCTCATCCACATCCCCATCCTATCCTCATTCTCATCCCATCCTCATCCTCATTCTAATCCTCAACCTATCCTCGTTTCATCCTCATCCTATCCTAATTCTAATTCTCGTCCTCATCCTATCTTCCTCTTTATCCTCATCCTCTTGCTCATCCTCATCCTCATCCTTATCCTCACCTCATCCTCATCCTATCCTCTTCCTTATCCTCATCCACTTCCTCATCCTCGTCCTCATCCTATCTTCATCCTCATCCTCATCCTCGT
>NC_032022.1:11301791-11302151 GCF_001865875.1 Lupinus angustifolius | reverse complement strand
ATCCTCATCCACATTCTCATCCTCATCCTATCCTCATCCTCAACCTCTTCATCATCCTCATTCTACTCCTCATACTATCCTCATCCTCATTCTCGTCCTCATCCTATCCTTATCCTCGTCCTAATCTACATCCTATCCTCATCCTCATTCTCGTCCTAAACCTATCCTCATCCTCATCCTAACCTCATCCTCTTCCTCATGCGCATCCTCATCCTCATTATCATTCATGTCCTCATCCTACCCTCATCCTCATCTTCCTCCTCATTCTATCCTCATCCTCATCCTCATCCTATCCTCACTCTCTTCCTAATCCTCATCCTATCCTCATCCTATCCTGATCCTCATCCTCCTCCTCATCCT
>NC_032022.1:11301421-11301691 GCF_001865875.1 Lupinus angustifolius | reverse complement strand
CTCGTCCTCATCCTCATCCTCGTCCTCATCCTATCCGGATCCTCATCCTCATTCTCATCCTCATCCTCTTGATGACCCTCGTTCTACTCCTCATCCTATCCTCATCCTCAGTCTCGTCCTCATCCTATCCTCATCCTCGTCCTAATCCACATCCTATCTTCATCCTCATTCTCGTCGTAAACCTATCCTCATCCTCATTCTAACCTCATCCTCTTCCTCGTGCTCATCCTCATCCTCATCCTAACCTCATCCTCTTCCTCGTGCTCATCC
>NC_032022.1:11300272-11301321 GCF_001865875.1 Lupinus angustifolius | reverse complement strand
CATCCTCATTCTATCCTCATTCTCATTCTCGTCCTTATCCTTCTCATATCCTCATGCTCATGCTCGTCCTCATCCTGTCCTCCTCATCTTGCTCATCCACATCCTCATCCTATCCTCATCCTCGTCCTCATCCACATCCTATCCTCATCGTCATTCTATTCCTAATCCTACCCTCATCCTCATCCTCGTCCTCATCCTATCCTCATCCACATCCTCATGCTCGTCCTCATCCTCATCTTCTTCCACATTCTCATCCTCATCCTATCCTCATCCTCATCTTCATTCTCGTCCTCATCCTTTCCTCTTCCTCTTCCTCCTCCCCATCCTCCTCTTAATCCTATCCTCATTCGCATTCCATATCCTCATCCTCATCCTCATCCTAACCTCGTCCTCATCCTCATCCTCAACCTATTCCTCATCCTCGTCCTCCTCCTCATCTTTATCCTCCTCCTCATCCTATCCTTATCCTCATCCTCATNATCCTACTCCTCATCCTAACCTCGTCCTTTTCCTTATCCTCATTCTACTCCTCATCCTATCCTCATTCTCATTCTCGTCCTCATGCTATCCTCATCCTCGTCCTAATCCACATTCTATCCTCATCCTCATTCTCGTCCTAATCCTATCCTCATCCTCATCCTAACCTCATCCTCATTCTCGTCTTATACCTATCCTCATCCTCATCCTCATCCTCATCCTCGTCCTCATCCTATCCTCATCCTCTTCCTCGTCCTCATCCTCATGCTCGTCCTCATCTTGTCCTCATCATCTTGCTCATCCTCATCCAAATCCTCATCCTCTCCTCATCCTCGTCCTCATCCACATCCTATCCTCATCGTCATTCTCGTCCTAATCCTACCCTCATCCTAATCCTATCCTCATCCTCATCCTCATGATCGTCCACATCCTCATGCTCGTCCCCATCCTATCCTCATCCTCATCTTCTTCCCCATTCTCATACTCATCCTATCCTCATCCTCATCTTCATTCTCGTCCTCATCCTCCTCTTAATCATATCCTCATTTTCATCCTCCTCCTATCCTTATCCT
>NC_032022.1:11299877-11300172 GCF_001865875.1 Lupinus angustifolius | reverse complement strand
CGCCTCAACCTTAGTTTAGCGGACCTTAGACCTAGGCTATCTCACCCTTAGGTTTATTTGATCTTATGGCACCTTCTGGATTTAGTTGTTATTGTTGCTTTCAGAACTTATTCATGTTTTACCATTTGTCTTTGACTGACTTTATGGTTTGTACTATTTCCTGACTTCCTCGACTCTTTATGCTATGCTAATGTTTTTGTTTTTGCTTTAATTATGTCGAATAGCTTATCTGCTTTAGTGAATGGTTCTTGATCATATGAGATTTGATGTTGCTAACATTGCTTAATATTTGATT
>NC_032022.1:11281066-11299777 GCF_001865875.1 Lupinus angustifolius | reverse complement strand
TCAAACCCCCCCCCCCTTCTAGGTGTATTGTAACCACTGATACCTAACAATAACATATAATCTGTAGTGAATTCTGACATATTAGTATGATTAATCGATTAGAGGCATACATAATCGATTAAGATCAGTATAAAATGAATTTATATGTAAATAGTTGTAATATAATCGATTAATATTAGTTGAAAATGCATTCTTTCCTTTCTTTTGGCTATAAGCTTCCACATATATATATCATTGCTTTTTGAACAAGCCAAAAGGGGGACAAAATTGTTATTTATGTTTTGCGGGTTTTTTACAATTAAAAAGGCTTCCGCAAATTATGAATTACTCTATTCTTAAATTGAAGCAGAGAAACACACATTAACTTACAACAAGGAAAATCGCAAAACAAAGTTGATTGTCATCAAGAAGATCCGGAAATGGGTTGTCTGATCCAACAATAGTTTGTCGTCATAAAAAAGGAGGAGATAAAAAATGCAAGCATGCATGAATGAGCAGATTGTATATGCAAGGATGCATCACATGGATTTTGATGAATACAAAGATCGACAACAAATTTGTAAATAAAGATGAAGACAAAAGTTGTAGACAAAGATCAAGCTTGAAGACATGGACAAATCAACAAACAACGAGTCAAAAGTCAAGACGCAACACATACATGCAGATCTAGAGACTAAGTGTTTTTCTATTTTATTAGGTCTTAAGATGTTTGATTGGGTAGAGTCTAGGCTGGGTGAACCTTAATGGAAGTCTCACAACCTAAAAATAGTCATAACTAAAATGAGACTTAAATGCATACATACATGATTTACATGCACATGCATAAATACATGATCATATAATTTTGATGCATTAAAAAAGGTTTAAATCATACATCATTCAAATTCATGCATCAGATTTTTACAAATCATGTAGGAGGTTCATATCACTTTGAAATATCTTTTTTCAGAAAACCCTTAATCAATTAAGGTTTATTTAATCGATTAAACTATGCAAAATTTGGGAAAATGTTAATCGATTAAGTATGGGATTAATCGATTAATGGTAGTTATAGTTTATGAAATCTTGATTTTTAAAGCATCGTTAATCGATTAAGTAGAGTGTTAGTCGATTAACTGCACCAAAAAACAGATTGTATATTAACCCAACTTTTTCCATTTTGCACACGAAACATAACACACATAGAACATAGATCATCGATCAAATTTCACATATTTCGAAAATCATATTGCCCATACACTTTTATATTCAAAGAGATATTTTCCTAATCTGAACAAGATAAAATGGTACACATAATTTTCTTCACAACTTCTTTCTCCTTTATTTTCCAACATCGATCAATATAGTTTGTTCCATATACAAAAAGAGATAAAGATGGATATATTGCTAATATAAGAATATTTTACACTGTCACTACATCATTAAATATTTATATTTAATCATTATTAACTGTTAAATATAAGAAGTACAAATGAATGCTACAAGATATATTGATTATGTGTCAATCATTAACTGAGAATGCATTGATATTACACTCTATAAAAAATAGTGTTTTTCCTTAATGACTATGTTCAAGACAATACCCACTACAGTACGAATAAATCAGAAAAAGAAAATAAATGAAATCACAGTACGAATTAGGCCATATTTAATGATGTCAACATCATATTGAATAATCTGTATGGACAATAATGCCTATATTCAATACGCTCAATCAATATTAAGTGTGATAACTGTTTTGTAACTCGGCCAGCTACCATAAGTTTTATGGTAGTATATGTTTTATTGACACTCTTTTATGGTATTTTTTTAGAGATAAAACATTTTAATAATATACTCTTAGTACTTTTACCGTACTTGTTGCAAGAAAATTAATATAATAAGTTTTTAGCAGCTTAACAATACTGTCACAATTGTAAGCCTGTCAATAAAGATCTTTAGCCAATCGTCAAAATTGTAACTTTAAACCCAATCACAAGCTCAACTTTCTACCCGCCTCAAGGTGATAATTCCTTCTATATGTAAAGCATGTATTCATTTGTTTCAAATAGGTAGGTCGCAACTTGTTTGATTAATTTTATAGGTCCGTATTCTTGGAAGATATTAATTTGAATTAAAATGTTTAATGTGATGGTGGTTAGTAATTATTGAATTAGTTTAGTGGGGTATTGTTGGTTAACTCATGTTAAATATTGACTAAAAGAAAAAGAGAAGAATGTCGCTTTCTTGTAGCCAAGCAAAAGAAGTGGTTAAATATTAGATTAAAGAAAGAAAGAATGATGTGACCTTCTTGTAGCCAAACAAAAGAAATGGCTATGGTGAAGCCAACGTGCACTTTTTTGGGTCACATAATCTTCAAGAGGTTTGACTATAAATAGGAATGCTCCAAGCTATTGTAAGACAAACCAATACTTCAAGCTTAGGGCATACTCTCTCCTCTTATTCTCTTGTTCTAATATTGAGAAGAATATTTGAGTGTTTGAGAGATACTTGAGTGAGAGTGATATTGGGTGTATTTGGGTTTTGGGAAGTAAATCAATGAGTGAACTTGTAATTCTCTTTTATCATAGTGTAATCATTCATGTTGCTCTTCAGTCATGGACATAGGTAAATTGTTGAACCACATCAATTTCACAGTGTTATTTATGTCTGTTATATTTTATCTACAGGTCTTCCATTGCAACAAACTGGTATCAAAGCTCATAGAGCTCTCACATGATAAGCTATAGGATCTAAAAGAAAATTCTTAGTATGCTCCATGTTCGCAGCATTGTTTGATCTGTCACATAAAAAAAGAATTGTTATTGTTAGTGGAAAAGTATAGTAGTGTGAAAGTGCATTTCTCAAAAAGTTCATTCGAAGGAAACACATGCTACTTAAGTGTTTCTTTTAAAGGCTCACCTCTATTTCCTAGGAACTTTCCTAGTGTACCTTGACAGACTACGATATTGTTCAGTATATGGCCATCATGGTGAGAGCTAAATTAGATTTGAAGAAATTTAATGGAGAAAAAGATTTCAACCTCATGCAACTGGAGATGAATGTTCTACTAGTTCATCAAGGCTTGGGCAAAGCCCAGATAGATAGAGACAAGTTGGCATTAAGTCTAACCAAGGACGAGATGGATGAAACCCTAGAAAAAGAACATAGTGCAATTTTGTTATACTTGGGAGATGAAGTTCTATGAGAAGTGTCACATGAAACTACAACTTCTTCATTATGGTTATAGCAAGAAAGCCTATACATGACGAAGTCAGTCACCAATAGGTTGTATTTGAAGAAAAGAATATATACTCTTAAGATGCAAGAAGGAAAGCTTATAAGATCATGCAGATGAATTTAACAAAGTTATTTTTGATCTAAAGAATATCGATGTTAAAACTAAAGATGTAGACCAATCAATTCTAATACTCTGTTCCCTTCCAAGTTCTTATGATCACTTCATCGACACCTTGATGTATGGTCGAGAAGATCTAACCTTGGACGAAGTAAAGACTACATTTTACTCGAAAGAATTGAAGAAAATATTTTTTGATTCAAGATCTGAAAGAATTGGCCAGAGCACAAATGCAAGGAAAGTATTTATGCATATGGAGATGTAGCTAGAGAAAATTGCTATGATAGTGCATATGCACTAATAGTCCTAGAGTAAGATTCAAAAGATGAAAAGATTCTTGATTTTGGATGCTTATATCACATATATCTCAATCAAGATTGGTTTTTCACTTACCAACCCTTAGATGGGGGCAAGGTCCTTCTAGGAAATAATGTTCCATGAAAGGTCATCGGCATCGTTACAATTAGAGTCAAGATGTTCGGATGAATGGTAAGGAAATTGAAAGATGTAAGGCATGATCCAAAATTGAAGAAAATCTGATTTTCATGGGAACACTAGATTCAAAAGGTTATAGCTACAAAGGTGAAGGTGGACCTATAAGAATATCTAAAGGCGCTATGGTTATAATGAAAGTAAATAAAGACAATAGTCTCTACATGTTAAAAGGAAATACAATCACAGATGTTGCCGCTGGCTCCTCAATAGCTGATTCTGATATCACCAAACTATGACATCTAAGAATGGGCCATGTCAGTGAAAGAGGTATAGCCAAGTTGGCCAAGCAAGGATTACTATATGGTCAATAAGTCAAGAAGGTAAACTTCTTTGAACACTACATTTTCAAAATGCAGTGTTAGATAAAATTTAATTATGTACTTCATCGAACAAAATGGACGTTGGATTATGTGCATTCTTACTTGTGTGGTCCTTCCTAAGTACCTTCTCATGGTGGTAGCAGATTTAGGTTAAGATTCATTGATGATTATTCAAGGAAGGTTTGGATCTTCATTTTGAAACACAAAAGTGAAGCCTTGGTTAAGTTCAAGTAATGGAAAACTTTGATTGAAATGTAACCAGAAGGAAGATCTAGCGATTGAGAACTTACAATGGTCTAGATTTTTGCAGCGGAGAATTCAAAATTTTTGTAAGGATCACGTTATTGCCAGACATTATACCATTAGGCATACTCCACAACAAAAGGGACTTGCAGAATGGTATTGCAGATGTATGTTGTCAAATGATGGTTTGCCAAAAGAAACATGTGTCCATCGACAACCATTAGTTTTAAAACTCCATAAGAGATATGGTCGGGTATTCCCACTAATTACGAGAAATTGAGGATATTTGGTTGGCCTGCATATGCTCATAACAAAGAGAGAAAACTTGATGCAAGAGCATTGAAATGTATTTTTCTTGGACATCCTAATGACACGAAAAGATATAAGTTATGGTGGACATAGAAACAAATACATATTATTTTTAGAAATGCTACTTTTAATGAAGCCAAAATGCTAAAGCCTCATTAACAGTCATCAATTGAAAACAATGATCCTAATATCTCAAAGAAGGTGGAGCTTGAGGTGGAGCCAACAAAAGAGAAATCAGTTGATCAAGAAGAAGTCCACGATGCATATATTGATATTGATATCTCAGAATTGCAACAATATCAGTTGGCTAAGGACAAAAAGGAAACATATAAAACCTCCTGATAAATATGGTTATGCTGGTCTAGTGTCATACACTCTTAACATTGTTGATAATATCAACAATTGTGATCCACAGTCATATGAAGAACCTATCAGCAACATCGAAGCTTCCAAATGGATCACTACCATGACAGAGGAAATTGAATCTCTTCATATGAATCATACTAGGTTTCTTGTGAAAGGGCTGAAGGCTCAAAGTTTTGTTGAATGTAAACGGGTCTTCAAGAAGAAGGAAGGAATCCCCAAAGTTGAAGATGCAAGATTCAAAGCACGATTAATGGCCATAGGTTTTACACACAAGAGAAGGTACTGAAGTCAATACAGTTTTTTCTCCTATGGTAAAACATAGTTCTATTCGCATCCTACTTACCATTGTAACTCAATTTAATCTAGAACTTGATAAGCTAGATGTGAGAACAACATTCTTGCATGTTGTGTTGGAGGAACAAATCTATATGAAACAAACAGAAGAATTTGAAGTTTAAGGGAACGGAGATCATGTTTGCTTATAGGAGAAATATTTATATGGCCTAAAACAATTTTCTAGATAGTGGTTTGACAAAGGTTTTATATTGTTGCAGTGGAAATAATTCAGAAAAATCACTAAGTAAAAACAGAAAAATAATAGAGTAAGGAGAAGAAAGAAAGTACACAAAGGTTTTATACTGGTTCACCTTCATTACCCAGTTAGGTAATTTGTTATGCAGTCCTAGTAATTTGTTCATATCTGTCACACAGTCCAAGTATCATGTTACCTAGGTCTAATAACCTGTTACTCAGGTCAAGTAACTCGTTACATAGCATTTTGAAAATTGTTTTATTTTGACTGAGTTTTCCAATTATTTTCAAAAAAAAATTTCCACTTATTGAGCATTTCTACTAAAATATATTAGAGCGTAAGGATAGAAGTACATATTAAAGACTTTAAAATCTATATTTCTTGAAGCTTGATCTTCGATGTTTTCATGGTATTCTCCCTTTTACTTATTTTTGGTGATCTTGGTGTCTTCATCAAAATTGTGCAAAAATTAGGAGTGAGATCTTCTTCACAATTCCCCCTTTTTGATGATGATTAACCAACATCATTTTGAAAGTTGGAATTTTCTGGTTTCAGCATACTTCCTAAGATTTGACAAGGTTGAATTGAGTATGGTCCCCTATCTTGTATACTCCCCATTTGTTTTAAGTATGTGCGGAAAAAATGTTAAACAGAAAACACAACTCCAACTTTTCTCCCCCTTTGACTTCATCAAAAAAGAAGAAAAAATTAAGTTTCCAACACAATATATACAAATATATACAACAAAAAGGGTACAAGATAAGATAATGACTTATTTATAAGCCAATGTCATATTAAACAATAAGAACCACATAATGTAAATGCTATAGGATGATAGAATCATGTGAAGTAACATAGCATAATAATTATTAAATCAAACTAGGTTCATAGAAGCCTAAATTAAACAAATGTTAAGTGTTACAAAGCAAGTAAAAAAATCCAACAAAGTCAAGAACTAACAACATCAAAGAAGAACTACCAAATCCTAGACAACAACTATTCTAAGATTCCAGCTCATAACTATCATCATCCAAATCCATGTAGTCCAACTAATTTAATAATCTTCTAAGTTTAACTTGGACTTGTTGATTCTTAGCATCAAGGGTATCCATCCATGTAGTGATGTAATCTCAATGTGAGATTAACTCCTCTATGATCATCTGATTGGTAGACATGGCAATAGATGAAGATTACTCGACATGCAATATAGAGGGTTGAGGTGTAGGAGGGTAAGTAGAAGGATTTTCCATAGGAGTACCTTGTTGATCGCTTTGATGCTTGTAGATCATATAAATGGGGTCTCAAAATAATCCCATCTTGTGGATCATATCCACATCAATCTTGATGACCCTAACATCTAGGTCGATCTTCGACTCCCGAACAATAGATATACCAAACGCTTAAGTATGACAGTGATGATTACAACATAAGGTAAGGGACTCTAAGTACCTGTAAAAGTCTACATTTCTCGCATTGCCATTAAAGTCTAGTTTATTGGATTGTTACGATTAAGAGCGTACATAGTTGTAGTTCCATATCGCTAATTTGCGACTGATTTGAAAACTTGGGAGCTATAACATAACTTAAAAAGATAATGAAGCAAATAGTCTTCTAGATTGGGATTCCCAACAGAGAGGATATCTCTACTCTTAATAGTTTCACCTAAAGCCCTTTACTTACGCATTTCAATTTACCTCTTAGAAAATATACACAGATTAGTAGCATTCTTTTCTATTATACCCTTCCAAATCACATTGAAAGCCATATTCCATTATAGTTCCTATGAATGATATGTTACAACAAATTGAACTCAGTATAAGGCAATCTCCTTGCCTTTGACATAGGTAAACACTTTTTTTTTTCTTAAAGTTCAAATTAAAGTAAAATACTTGCATAAGTTCTAAGTAGGAGGCACAATATTCCTCACAAAAATCAAAAAAATTTCCTAAGAAGGTTGGGGAAAATGAAATCATCAGACTCAAAAGAGTATAGCTTAACAAACTTAGGAGCGAAAATTGGTCTTTGTAGAAACTTCTCCGTGAACAATTTTTGTTGCTCACCACTTGCAAGAAGTCTTGTCAAATCCAGTGAATTAACCTCAAAAGAAGTTGGTTTCTTCCTTTGAGACACATTGGTGTGTTGCTTCTTGGTCTTTGAGGAAGAAGACATGGAATTGAAGTTTTGAAATTCTAGGTTTTGAGGATTTGAGAATTTGGGGTTTTTTTGATTTAGTGTTCTAAACACAAAAATGATGGTTGTAATGTGCTAACAATTTAAAATGTTATAGAAGTCAACACAAAAATCACTCAAAACAGTTGAAAAATGGAGTTTTTCGAAGTGGAGGGGGTGACCATGATCTAGAGAGGGTCGAAAGAAGAAGATGAAGTATATGAAAATGAAGGAATAACTTAAAATACTACATAGGGTAATTAGTTACATCAATGAAAAATACCTAGTTTCCAAAAAATTAACTTAGTGTAATCAATTACTCACTAGTGTAATCGATCACAATTCCTTACTTTTGCATTCAGTAATCAATTACTCATTAGTGTAATCGGTTATTGCCCCGGTTTTTGCAACCTATAGATATCTGATGCCTGGTAATCGGTTACTCAAGTATAGTAATCGATTACATTCCCCAAAAATATTAAATTTAAGCAAGTTTAAGCACAAGTAGACATAAGATAAACATAATGAGGCAAACATATAAGCATATGAACATATTTTGGACAAGTTAGCTTCATCAAGTATGCCTAATTCACATCTAATCTTATAGAAAGGTTCTTTAGCATAAGGTTTAGTAAAGATGTCTACTAGTTGGTCATGTGTGTCAACAAATTCCAAGAGTACATCTTTCTTTTGGACATGGTCCCTAAGGAAGTGATGCTTTATATCAATATGCTTGGTTCAGGAATTTATCACTGGATTCTTAGTGAGGTTTATAGCACTAGTATTGTCACATTTTAAGGGAACACATCCTTAGTTCAAGTCATAATCTCGTTATTGTTGTTTAAGCCACAACACTTGGATATAACAACTACCTACTATAATGTATTTTGCCTCAGTAGTATTTAGAGAAACACATGCTTGCTTTTTATAAGACTATGAGACAAGTGCATTCCGTAGAATATGACAAGTACTACTTGTAATTTTTCTCTCAGTTTTGCATCCAGCAAAATCTAATCCAAGTATTCCACCAAGTCACATAGAACTCCTTTTGGATACCACAATCCTACATCATATTTGTCTTTTAAATATTTCATTATTCTTTTAACAACAACTATATGTGACTCTTTGGGTTTTGATTGATAATGTGCATAAAGATAGACAATAAACATTATATTTGGTCTACTTGTAGTAAGATAAAGTAGAGAGACGATCAAACCTTGATACTTAGAGATGTCTATGTTCTTTCCTGCTTCATTAGTATCGATGTTTGCTCTAGAATCCATAGGAGTGGCAATAGCTTTGCATTCATACATCTCAAAGCACCTTAGCAGACCCCTGAAATATTTGGATTGGCTAACAAAGATAGCATAATTGAGTTGTTTGATTTGATGTCGAAGGAAGTAGATTAACTTCCCCATCATGGACATCTCAAATTCTCCTTGGATCATCTTACCGAAGTCACTAAACAATCTTTCCTTTGGTAAAGCCTATTTCAGGTGAAAATCTTGTTAGACGATCATACTAGGCTCTAAACATCCATTTCATATAGTTGAAACATTAATAAGCATAGATATGCTAAAAGTTTGTTTGTTTTACCCTTTTGACAATCATCCACAATTTATCTTTTAACAAATTTAATTTTGGGCACACAAACAACTACTTCATGCTTAATTAAATAAAAATATTTATATGGGTATGAACTATTCTCTTATAACAATGGATTAAAAAGAGAGATTACCAACTTTACTGATAAGAAATATTTTACTTTTGTTGCATAGATAGTAGAGCCTTTATTTCTTTAATATGAAAATTTTGAATTGCCTCATGTTATGTCCCTTGAATAGCCATTGCCATAATAACACATTTTTGCTTATGGCTTTCAAGAACTCATACAAAACCAATTAAAATGAAATTCTAGGTAACCAATATGATTTGGGTCCTTTGGGGTTAGCACCTTTCTCTACCCAAACATATTGGCCAGTTGGAATACCAACTTTTCTAATATGGCATAAATTTGGAGTATGGTCTACATTTTTTCAATAAAAGCATGTGGGTTGATGTTGATGCATCTTTTTTTAGACTTGAAGAAATAATGTTGATTATGATTTTCTTTAGGATGATTGTGCATGCAATCATTCTTTGGTTTTACAAAGGTAATCTTTAACATACCATTAGTTTTTCGACTATTTGTGTATCTTAGAGCTCTTCAGTCATTGGAATGTTTTTCAGCATGTAAAACTTTGGCTAAATTGTGACTTCTATTGCTGAACTTACTAAGTTCAGAGCTTAGTGCAAGAAATTTAGTTTCAAGAGCAACATATTTTTTACAAGAAGAAGAAGGCGATTTTTCAATATCTTTCTTTGGAATTTATTTATGGCTTTCCAGAATAAAATTTTCATTTGTTTTTATTTTAGGAAAATTTTGGGAAGCTTAACATATTCTTTATGAAAATCATTGAAATCAATTTGTAACTCATCATATGAAAATGTTTCATTTGGTTCAGAGTTACTAACCTCATAATCATCGTGTAACTCATGTGAAGCTATCGTGGAAATATGTGCTTGATCCTTAATTTTGATTTCAGCATTTGAACCAACTTTATTGTCTTACGATATGACATTCTTTTGCGCTTCTTGTCCTTCTTTCATTTGAAAGTATGTTAATTTTGGGCTAGACAAACACCTTTAACAAGATTTGGTTTTTTGCATATTGAGCATGTGGAGTTTTTGCTTTGATTTTGAAGCTTCACAATATGTTATGGACCTTTATATTTCTTTGTTCCCATGTATCCTTTATCGAGTGTCCCATATTTATTTTGAAGATTTACAACTTGGCTGTCTACAGAACTCTTTTACTCCTAGAGTCGATGTAAGAATGTTTTTGACTTTAAGGTCATATTGGACTATATTTTTCCCTTCATTGGTCCATGAACATTTTTGTTTTGGTTGTTTAACCCCATTAACAACCATGCTTGGTATGAATGGACCTTCTTTTATTGAGTCCCATATATCTAATTCTAGGGATTCTCTGAAGATTCTCATTCCGATTGTACAAAATTCATAAAGTTCTCCAATAAAAAATTGGAGGTCTATTAATATCATAACCTTCTCTTATATAAGACATAGAAGCCATTAAAAGTGTTAGGATATTGGGATTAACTTATCCAAACTAAGCTTTAGTGTCAATTGTAAGTATTAGATGGCAAGTAAGAGGGGATGGGAGGTGGTGAATTAGTTGACTGGTTTGTGTGACCAATGTTTCTTCTATGAAGATGAGAGTTTGTTGTAGTGGAAATAATGCAGAAAAATCACTAATTAAAAACCAGAAAAATAAGAGAGCAAGGTGAAGAAAGAAAGTACACAAAGGTTTTATAAGAGTTTACCTTCTTTTCCACCGAAGGCTACATCTAGTACTCTTGTAGCACAAGAGATTTCTTTAGTGGATATTATGAGTTGCAATTATAATTTCTCTCCCCAAGAATCCTTGTACATCACACACTCAATAATATCTCTCACCCTTACAAGACAACCTCCTCCAAGTACACTCTTCCTCTTCTCCCCACAACCTTGTGATGAAAATTTTACAACAAAGGATGAAGAAAACTTTGTAAGGCAAGGATTGTCTTACAAGTTGTATAATTGCTATAACTTGCCATCCTCTTGCTCTTTCTACACTTCGTATATGGTGCAGAGAGTTGTATATGAAAGTTGTGGTGATATGTGCAAAAATACCTAATTTTTATACACTTTTCATGGCACTTATCTCATGCAAATCTTAGAAAACCAACTTAATTCAACACGTTTTTTAGATAAATTGTCATAATTAGATTATATATTTTGTCCATCGCTTTTCCATGTCTTTGTGTAAAGTTTTTAGTAGAAATCAAGAGAAGAAAAAATCAAAAGAACAACCCAACCAAGAAGTGTCCACATAAGCCAAAAATGATGCACATATGGCAAGGTAAGTGATTAGCGTAAGCATGGATCATAAGCATGAAGTTGCTCACCAAGAAGCCTAGCATGGACCAAAGGGCCGCCCAACATGACATGACACCAACTTGGCTTGGTCAAGCACAAACATGGCACGATTAGACTCAAGTTTGGCATGATCCAACCTGCTCAGGCAGACAGCTTAGTGTGCACCAGAACTGCCTAGTATGGAACCACACACCTAGCCAGACAGGACAACATACTCACCTAGCACCTACCTTGCCAGGCCAACCTGCTCAAGTAGGCAGCTCCGCGGTGCCAAATAGGAGCCTAGCGGTTTGCACCCACCATGTGGCCAACTTGACTTAGCCACCAAGCAAAGCTTAGCTCATGCATGACCTCACTTGATATGGCCAGTGCACACTTTTTAGAAGTAGCTCAGAATAGTTGGCATAAATAGCTCACAAATAGCTTGGGTGAGTTAACAAGAAGTAGCTGACCAAGCTTCTTGGACAAGGGACCAAACCCATGCTGAAGGGTTTGATTAGGCGCCTAGCCTGGGACCAAGAGGGCCTCACGGTGTTCAGAATTCCTATAAATAGGAGGCCCTCTCCCACAATTTTACATATTCATTTTCCTCATTCTCTTCTTCACATTTTCTCTCCACAAAACTTCTCTCTGGAATTGTCTCATCCTTGTAATACTTGGGGCCACGGTTCCAAGCTTTTTAGGAAGGTAAACTCTTGTAAATTTATCTTAGAATTCAAGAGGATAAAGGAGTTGGAAAATGGGATACAAAAGTTGATTTCGTAATCTCATTTGGTTCCAAAAACATCTAATCTTTGGATAGATGACTCAGGCTCTTACACATTGATTTGGATAATGGTGTAATGTTATTTCTTAATGCGATTTTAGTTTGATCACCTAGAACTTGATTTAAAGATCCAAAAATGCTTATTCTTAAGGTATTGACAAGTGAACTAAAAAGTATCACCTACACCTTAGTTCACTTGCCATATCAAAGCATCCATTTTAAGAAACTTGTGTTCATGGCTAAATAAAGTTAACAGAGCCTGATGTAGGGTGTGACAACCTACTTTGACGAGTGCCAGTTAATTATTATTTAGTGTATTATACAAGGTTCGAAAATCATCTATTCCATACTAGGACAGTAGATGGAAATTTAAAGACATGATGTTTGGAATTAATCAAAGTATAACACATAACTTGCATAAAGTCTTCAAGATCATTAAAGTTAAGAAATAATTCCATCTTTCGAACCAAACTTCTCCTCAAGAATTTTTTAATATTAGTTTACATTTCCTTATCATTTTTATGCAACATGTCAAAAACCATAAAAAAGTTGTTAATCATTATTTTTGCTATAATATGTCTGTATGATTATCTTCTATTTTGCAATTCCCTTTGGTTCGATATTATACTATACTACAATTGAATCTTGATAGAGATGCAAGTCTAAAATAGTAAAGTGTTATCAATAAATTTTATTTGTTGAAACTTAACCTATTCATAAAAGTGCACATCAATTCATGATTTGTAATTATGTGAATAGAAACAACATACAAAAGTGCAGTTGAATTAATGAATTGTTACTTGACAATAAAAGAGTGAAGAATAATAAATCTAATCACTAACATTTATTTTCTGTCATTTACTTTCTGCAACTAACATTTACTTTCTGTCATTTACTTTCCGCAACCAACATTTACTTTTTGTCATTTACTTTCTGTTATTTACTTTTCCGCAACTACAATTTATTTATTGCTTTATTCTTTTATTCTTTTATTCTTTTATTCTTTTATTCTTTATACCTACCATTTGCAAGAATTGGTACAGTTAAATTCTATCTGTATTTTTTTAATTTTTTTATTATTCTTTGATACCATCCTTTCATAAGAAATGGTATGGTTAACTTAATAAAACGAGATCGACCGATATGCTATGGTTAGAAGGAACCCGAAAAGTGAGTAAATAAATAAAGTCACCATTCATTAAATAAATTGTTCATCACTCATTGCTCATCACTTATCACTCAAATAATAACTTGCAACCTAAAAACACTTTCAACAAATTGGCAATTTGTTAGGGGGGGGGGGACTTTTGAATTAATATTTCAACAAATTGGCAATTTGTTAGGGGGGGGGGGACTTTTGAATTACTATAGTTGTGCATAAATTTTTTCTCTTTCCATTTTCTACAATTTAATTTTTAATTTGTATACAAATGTAAATTACAAACCTTTTTAAAAGTAATTGTCTTTAATTTCTGTTCTACTAATCTCTTCCTTGGAAATAGATAGAAGTATCTTTGTGCATGAATTTCAGGAACAAACATGTAGAAATTTCTCTTGATCCCGAGCTAGAAAAAACTTTAATAAAGAAAAATAAAGAACAGAGAAAAGCAAACCAAGCCCAACCTATTCCACAGGAAGTAGAGTCGTCATTGGCCAACAATCAACCAATTGTTGATGTTTCAAAAGCTAAGAACCAACCCACTGTTGAAGGTTTTGTCAGTTTCACAATGAGAAACATGACTAGGATAAGTAGGCCAGCTGGCAATCAAAGAAACATGACCAGGATAGATTGGTGCCACTCATGTATGCAAATCCTTTTGCTGGTTTGGATCATGAAGACCCATATAAAATCACCTACGAAGTTCAATGAATGAGTTAATGCTGCCGAAATTTCTGAGGTAGAAGAAGAGACTTAATTTCTCAAGCTCATTCATTTGACTCTCATTGGAAAGGCCATGGAGTGGTTCTTGGATCTACCCCCACATATCCAGAGTAATTGGGACTTGGTGGAGAAGAAATTCATGAATAGACACGTTCCGCAAGGGAAGTTCATGGATATGAAGACTACCATATCCACATTTGTGCAACCAACTGGTGAATGTCTCTATGAATGGATAGATTCAAATCCATACTAACGAAATGTCCAAACCACGGGTTTGATATATAGATCCAAATCCATATCTTAGTTCAATAATATAAGTGGATCCTACATGCAACTGTGGGTGGGCAGTTGTTAACAAAACCCTTGTAGGAGGCCTTTAATACCATTGAATCCATGGCCCTTAATGATAAAAAAACTCATCATTAAAGAGGACCCCCACTAATGAGAGGTGGAATCCTTGAATTGAACCCAACGAATGTTGTGTTGTCTCAACATAAACTACTTCAACAACATCTAGATGAAATATCCCATAAACTCAATGATTTGCCTAGACAAATAAAGGAATCTTTAAAGAAGCAAGTGTTTAGATGTGACAGCTATACTGATGATCATGAAATGGGCCATTGTCAAACTCAGAATGAGGAAGTCCATTTTTTAAACAATCCTCCAAGACAGAATTTTCAGAACAACTACCTAAGGGGGAGGGGGTACTCAATATAAAGGAAATCATCCTTTGGGGCAGGACAATCCTCAAAAGACACCATCTCAATTCTACCCTAGAACCAATTAGTATCAACATCCAACTCATGATAAGAATGTTAAGCTGGAAGACAAACTTAACCAATTCATGGAAATGACCATGTCTAACCAAAAGAACACTGATGTTTCCCTTAGGAGCATGGAGATTCAGATTGGGTAGCTTGCCATGCAATTGGCTGAAAATCAAAAATTAACCTTTTCAGCCAATACACGAGTCAGTCCAAGGGAGCACTACAGATGGGGGATGGTGAAAAATCAGAAATTTTTTGTAGGTAACATGCATCAAGCTTGTGACGGTAAAAAAGCGTTTGTTGGGAGGCAACCCAATACATTTTGAATATATATATATATATAATATGTTTTTCATCATAATATTCTTCTTTTATTATTTAATTTCATTTTGAAAAAGATAAAATTGAGAAAATGTTTTTTGGACCTCAAAATAAAAATAAAACTTTTTGAAAATCAAGTAAAAGAGGGAAAATGAGTAAAAACAAAGAGCTAAGCCATGGACCTAGGCATGAGCCAAGTTGGCCCAACTAGGCCAAGCCGACACGGTCAGCATGCTGACTGGGCGCCTTGTTGGCCAACCACATGGGTGGCTAAGAAGGAAATCCTTCAAAGAGGATTTCTTATATCCTTCCATCCTTTCAAATTATCACCTCATTTAAACCCGCTTTTGACTGAAATCCTCATCCAGTTCCCATTTTTTGTGGCTGGAAATTATTTTGATTTGGCTTAAAACTCATTTCAAGCATTCCTTGAAAATTTTGTTTACCACTTTTTCAAAAACATGACTACTTGCACTTTTTGAGAACTTTGTCTTGTATTACCACTTTCTCAAGAACCAATAACCTTAAGAACATCAAACAATTCTGTTTTCATGTCTCAATTAAAATATCGGTCTGTTTTGGAATTTACGCGACAAGCAAAGACCTTGAAAATTTTTTACATAGGCACTTCTTGTGAATATGTGAAATTACGTTTGTTTGATTAAAAACGTGTGATGTTGGGACTGTTTTGACACTATTAAGACATCACAAAATTAATAAATCATGTTCACAACTTGAATTTTGAAAGGAAGCGAATGGAGCTTGAGAAAACTTGTATACCAACTTGACAAAAAAAGCCTTAGATTTATGTTTCTAAATCCTAGGAATGGAAACTTGCATGTGTGAAGTTTTTTGTAGAAGTTAGAGGGATCTCTCAAGGAAAGACAAAGATATTGCTAAGGATCCAAAAAGGACAACAAGTTTTACTCCAAGGATGCTAAACACAAGTTCAAAGAGATTACTCTCAAAAGTGCATCGGTCTTGGAAAAAATTATCACCTTAGAGGAGGAGGAATTTGGTGGATTCATGTTCTTGGTGATGAAGTTTGGATGACAAAATCTTGCACAACCCAACAAAATATTCTCAATGGACATTGTCAAACAGTTTTATGCCAATTCAATTGTTTCGGGAGAGACAAGAGCAAATAAGTATACATGGGTCAATGGAAAGAGGGTGTACTATGACAAGTACATGATTAATGAGTACCTTGGGAACCCATGGTCTCCTCTCCAGAATTGTGATCATGATTTGTGCACCTACCAACTCAAGATAAGAGCATCATCTTCGGGTGAAGGAGAAGCACATGATGTGACTCAAGTGAGAAAAAGTTTATGTTTGAAAGGGTCGGAAGTCAACCAAAGTGGTTATGTGTTTAGATTTTGCATGACTCAAGCATCACAATTATGGACCATCTTTGTGTTATCTAACATTTGGCCAGCCTCACATGTCTCGGATCTACCTTTCACAAAGGCAAAGCTCATCAATTCAGTCTATGAGGATGATTCCATAGACATTGTGACCATCATCTCAGATGCAATCTCTGAATGCATTACTAGGGGTAAAGTTTCTATGATTTTATCCTCATTTGGTAATGATTTGGGTAGGTACGAAGAAGTACCTGGACCATAAGGGGAACTCCTGGCACTATAAACTGAAATAAACACCATATTCAGTTTTCTCTTTACTTTATTTTCTTGCACGCTTTCCATTTGATACTTTTGCATAAGACTTATTTCCTAATGTTCGTACTTGAACCTTATTTATTTGATAACTTGTTTTTAATTTTAGTTTGAATTATGTTGTTTGTTTAAATTGTTTGAACCTTAGTTTAATTCTTCATAATTTTCCATATTCATCAAACATCTCCTTTAAAAAAACCAATATTCATCACCTTATTTATTTTCCATATTCATTGGTTTGGGGACAAGCCATCATTTAAAGAGGGGGAACATGGTTTGATGGATATGTAAAAACTATGATGAACTTGTCATTTTTTTACGATATACATTTATTTAGAAAGTAATTTATTTGTCCATAAAAATACTAAAAAAAATTTCAAAACCGAATTGATTTGGCTAAATGAAATAAAGTGACAAAAATTGCATGATTGAAAATTTGCTAAGCATATTTTAAAGCTTTCATTGAGCAAAATGAGATATAGGCTTAAATTGTTTTTTTCAAACATCACATAATGTCATAACAAGAAAATTTTGTGCAAATGGAATTTAAAATTGTGTAACATGATTTTTGCAAACATTTTCAAAACAAAAGTGTAAATCCAAACCAAGTGAGAGAGTGAGCCAAATACGTGAGGATAAAAGTGAAATCACCATTTGAATTGTCTAATTAAACTTGTTTGAGTCTTTAGTTCTCTTAATTGCATAAGATCCCCCCCCCCCACCCAACTTAAAGCTTTGTTTGTCACCAACTTAAAGCTTTGTTTCTCTTAATTCCTTTTAAGTTCCATGAGATGTGTTTATGATTATGTGACTTTGACTCATAATGCTTCAAACTAAGAATTGAACACATCTTTTCAAAAACTCATTTAGCAATTCACTTATTAAAAATGTTATCAATCAAAGAGATGCATTTCACACACGGTTCAAGAATGGAACCAAATGGGGTTAGTGTTTCACTCAAAACTCAACTTGTTTGATTTGCAAGAATTCAATTTTGTTTTTCAGGTTAACACTTACTTTGATTGCACAAATTTTTCAAGAATCACTAAGGTCTTATTTAGGTTGTAATGAGGCTTGGCTATCAAAGGAAATTGGTTTTTCAAGATATTCAAGGATACTTTCAAAGTTAAAAGAGAGCAAAAATTATTTTTTTTAAAACATATACTCCTTTCAACTTTTTTCCATTATTTTCTTTACTTTTTTATTTGTAAAGAGATTGAGAGTTTTTCCTTGAACACTTTGTTACTTCGCCAACCATTCCCCCCAATTTAATTTCTTCCATCAACCTTCCTTTTGAAAACTGCTCTCTTTTTACTTAGAAAATTATAGGAGATTATTTTTGTTTTTCCATATTAGGCTCAAGGGTTGATTTTGAAAATAAAATTTTATTTTAAGGCTCAAAGGGGTTAACAAAGGATATTCCTATATTTGATCATGTGGCTCATTCTAATTGAAAGAACTTGCATTGATCATATCCTATCAAATTGTGTGCAACCAAGTAAAGAAAGATTCAAACAAAATCAATTGTACAAAACCAAAAAGTT
>NC_032022.1:11279415-11280966 GCF_001865875.1 Lupinus angustifolius | reverse complement strand
TTTGTTTAGTTTCAACAAATTCACTTTTTAAATAAATCTTCAAAAAGAAAAAATAAACACACTAAAAATAATAATTTTAACAAGTAAACACACTAAAAATAAAAATAAACACACTAAAAAAATTAAAATAAAGCAGAAACAACAGAAAGTTTTAAAATACAGCAAAATTATTATTCTTTCAAAATGTTATACACACTCCCCCCCAACTTAAGTACTTGGCTTGTCCTCAAGTCAAAAAATTATTTTTAGGAAGTATGTATAATATTTTGAAAGAATGAAAAAGAAAATTAAAACTAACCACCATTTTTAGGAGAACACAACTTTATTCTCCTCGTTTTCACTATCCTTTCCTAGATAGTGGTGCCATCAACTCCTCTTTTTGTCTGTTTGTTTGGACTTGTTTTCCTGTAAATCATTTCCAACTTGCAATTTTCTTTTGCTTTGAGGTTTGTCTAACAATTCACATGAATTTATAATTTCCTAAGACACTAAGTTCATGAATTAAATTTGATTGAGAGAATTCCAACCAAACAACATGCTCTTTCATGAAAATTGATGTTTAGTAAAAATTTCAATCATATTTCAAATCCAAGTGATAAAATGGAAGTCCAAACAATATTTATGGAACTTCAGAACACATTTTATCACACCAAACATCCATAAATAAATCCATTCAGAATTTCATGAATTTAGTTTGTTAAATGGTGAACCAAATAACACACCTTTTAGGTGTTCTCAAGTTTGGAAAATTAATTTGACAATTTCAAAATAATTTACTAAGGCATGTTGATGGATAAGTTTGGTTAAAGTATCACAAGATAAATTTTTATCATCAAAAAGTACATGGTGAATACTTAACCTTTAAGGATTCAAGTGGCTTCCCTTCTTGAAGAAAAAGTCCAGCCACTAATCCTTGTGTATTGCAATCCCTTTTATGTTGTTCTTTTGAAAATGTTGATGAGGGGTACCTCCACATCTCCTAAAAAAATTTATGACAACAATAAAAGGTTTCTTAACTAGTGGGTTTTCACTCCACTAATTCATTTTTTATTTTTGAGTTTTTAATTTTTTCAAACGTACAAAACATAAAAATAAAGATGTACAAAAGGAAAAATAACTTTATACAAAAGAGAAAGAAAATGTTATGCACAATTATTTGATAAATGACATATAAATATAAAATGTTTTATTATTAAAGAAAATCCCCGGCAACGGCGCCAATTTGTTGAAAGATATTTTCGGTGTTGTTGGGAGTTTATCCCCCTCAACAAATCGTCCTGACAGCAGTGCCAATTTGTTGAGAGGTCATTACTCTCATTTTCGTTATGTTCCTTCTGTAAGTAAGAGAACTCGGTTTTATTCTTTGTTCGCCATCTCCGCTTTGTTATAATAAATTACAACGCCGGTATAATGGTTTCAAGAATATTCCAATTACAACTTACTTTCTTAATAATCATGTGAATAAGTCATTCCTTCTTTGCCCCATCTCGGCTTTGTTAGAATAAATTCTAACGCTGGTATAATGGTATCGAAGCAATTACCTATTACATA
>NC_032022.1:11278971-11279315 GCF_001865875.1 Lupinus angustifolius | reverse complement strand
TTCATCACTTTTGTATATTAAAAGGTGTTTTCAACAAATAAATTTATTGATAACACTTTACTATTTTACAATTTACACCTCTTTCAAGATTCAATTGTAGTATAGTATAGGGTTATGTCGAACCACAAGGAATTGCCTAATAAAATAAATCATATAAATATGTCAATGCACAAATAATGGAGTTGAACATATTTTGATTGGTTCTTGTTTAAACAAGTAAACAATGAGCATAAAACTAGATATTAACAAATTCTTGAGGAGACAAGATCTTTTTGAATAAAGAAAATTTATTTCTCATCTTCTTTTGAGTTTGAACTACTTAGACAAGTTCTTATGTTTTACTT
>NC_032022.1:11244712-11278871 GCF_001865875.1 Lupinus angustifolius | reverse complement strand
ATCCATGAGGTCATGTTCTTGGCCTTTAAGCAAAGAAAAAGTAAGATGTTCCATGATTTGACCAAAAAATCACTTTTCTGGTGCGCCAGCCGCCTAACCCACCTGTTTCCCCACTAAGCTGCCTGTTTCGGCAGCTTGGCTGACCTGGTTCCCTGCTCAGCTGCATGTTTCAGCCGCTCAGCTGACTGGTTCCACGCTCAGCTGCCCGTTTCAGCAGCTTAGCTGGCCTGGCCTGGTGCTTGGTGCCTGTTGACCTGGCTTGGTGCTTATGCCTGGCTGACCTGGCCTGGTGCTTGGTGCCTACCTGACCTAGCCTGGTGCTTGGTGCCTGGCTGACCTGGCCTGGTGCATGGTGCCTGGCTGACCTGGCCTGGTGTTTGGCGCCTGCTTGACCTGGCCTGGTGCTTGGTGCCTGCCTGACCTGGCCTGGTGGTTGGTGCTTGGCTTGGCTGGACAGCTTTGTGCTTGATTTCTTCATGGTGATGCAACCTTTTTTCCTTTGATTTGTTACTGGATTTTTGTTGGTTGCTTGGTACTTTTGGGCTGTTTTCTTTAAGTTAAGGTAAGCATTTGATTTTTGCAAGTTGCCTTGCCTACCTTAACATAGGTTTCTTCAAGACGAAGTAAGCTACCTTTCTTCAAGGCTAAGTAACCAAATTAAGCACATAGCATGCCATGCTTTAACTTGATTACTTTTAGCAATTATTTTGAGCTTCTGTCTTGAATTTTGGCTTGAATTCTTATCCATCTTTGAATTTATTCTTTAATATTCAATTTCCTACAAAACTCAAAGAAAACTTGGACAAGAATTAATAAAGAACCAAATTATTTAATCATGAAAAATTCACCTAAAAAGTGTTAGTTTAAGTTAGTTTTGGCACTTAAACTATCAATAAAATGATGGTGAATAAAATGATAGCAAAATGATGGTGAAAAGTGTATACTTTTGGCACTTATCAATAAGATTGATAGCAAATGATCAAGTAATGTTTATTCTTTAGTTGAACCGAAATGGCCAAAAAGTCTAACAATAAACAAGATCATCCTTTGATAAGCCCCTTTAAGCCAAACAAACTGAATTAATTTTTTCAAACAAAACTATGAACCAAATTAAACACAAGGTTCTAATTAAGAGAGCATGAATTTTTAAAGTGTTTGAAAAATTAAGTTGGGGAGAAATTGGTGGACTTGGCTTCTTGAAACAAAAAGAAAAGTGAAAAAAATTTGAATCTCTTTACAAAAACAAAAAAAGTTGTAAAAGAAATTAAGAAACAAAAAGAGATTGAAAAATACAAAGAGGAAGCAAAAAAGATTCAAGGTTCAAAAGCTAAAAGGTCTGGAAAGAAATTGCATAAACAATAGAGTGAAGAGCTTCATTGAAAAAAAATTGAACATTTTTTGCTCTATTGAAATAAAACTTACTTATCTAGAGAAGCCATGATTTTTTCAAGCCTATCCTCATTACAATCTAAAACAAGACCTTAGTGATCCTTGATTGCATATGAAATTTTAAGAGAATAGGTGAGATAAAGAACAAGTTCAAATTACTACATTCAAATGGTTGAAAAATTGAGTGAAACACTTACATCCCTTAACAAGTTCAAATTGTTACACATTTTTTGATGAACATAAGCATACATTTAATGATGGAAGCATTATGCGTGAAAATTCAAAAAATTTGAAAAATCTCATTGAAAATTTTGATAATGCTTAAACAAAATTGAAATCATGTAAATCAAATCTTAAGAATTAGCCAAAGTCAATTCGGATGCGCTTTACCATTTGTTTGAGGAAAAACAAAGTCTTACCATTTCTAAGGCAGGTCGCTAAGCGTGCACCAGAACCGCCCAGTATGGAACCGCACACCTCGCTAGACAGGACAACCTGCTCACCTAGCACCTACCTAGTCAGGCCCACCTGCTCAAGCAGGTAGCTCAGCGGTGCTACATAGGAGCCTGGGGGTTTGCACCCAGCAAGTGGCCAACTTGGCTTACCCAGCAAGTGGCCAACTTGGCTTACCCAACAAGTGGCCAACTTACCTTACCCACCAAGAAAAGCTTACCTCATGCATGACCTCACTTGACATGGCCTCTACATACTTTTCAGAAGTAGCACACAATAGTTGGCCTAAGTAGCTTAGAAATTGCTTGGGTGAGCCAACAAGAAGCAGTGGACCAAGCTGCTTGGATATGGGACCAATCCCATGCTGAAGGGTTTGGTTAGGCGCCTGGCGTGGGACGAGGAGGGCATCGCGATGTTCAAAATGACTATAAATAGGAGGCCCTATCCCACAATTTTACATGTTCATTTTTATCAATCTCTTGTTCACTTCTTATCTCCATAAAAATTCTCTCTGGAATTATCTCATCCATTTAATACTTGGAGCCACGGTTCCAAACTTTATAAGTAGGTAAACTCTTGCAAATTTCTCTTAGAATTAAAGAGGAGAAAGGAGTTGGAAAATGAGATACAAAAGTTGATTTTGTAATCTCATTTGGGTCCAATAGCATCTCATCCTTGGATAGATTGTTCATGCTCCTACACATTGATTTGGATTATGGTGTAATTTTATTTCTTTTCTTCATTTGCATCATCTTTTGATTTCAATTTATTCACGTTATTACTTGATCCCCTAAAACTTTAAAATGGATGCTTTCATATGGCTCATCCAGGTTATTATATTCTTTAAGAAGTTCTTAATGCAGTTTTAACTTGATCACCTAAAACTTGATTTAAAGATCCAAAAATGCTTCTTCTTAAGGTATTGACAAGTGAACTAAAAAGTATAACCTACACCTTAGTTCACTTGCCATATGAAAGCATCCATTTTAAGCAACTTGTATTCAAGGCTAAATAATTTTAATAGAGCCTAAAGTTAATTATTATTTAGTGTATTCTACAAGGTTTGAAAATCATCTTTTCCATATTAGGACACAAGATAGAAATTTAAAGACATTTTTTTTTAATTAACCAAAGTATAACACATAACTTGCATAAAGTCTTCAAAATCATTTAAGTTAAGAAACAATTTCATCTTTCAAAACCAAACTTCTCCTCAAGAATTTGTAAATATTAGTTTACATTTCCTTATCATTTTTATGCAACAACATGACAAAATACATCAAAAAGTTGTTAAACATTATTTTCGCTATAATATGTCTATATGATTATCTTCTATTATGCAATTCCCTTTGGTTATAACCCCATACTATACTACAATTGAATCTTGAAAGAGATACAAGTGTAAAATAGTATAGTGTTATCAACAAATTTTATTTGTTGAAAAATAACCTATTCAAAAAAGTGCCCATCAATTAATGATTTGTAACTATTGTTAAGTGCCAAAAATAACTAATTTTCATTCACTTTTCATGGCACTTATCCTATGCAAAAATTTGAAAACCAACTTAAATTCAACACTTTCTAGATAAATTTTGTATGTTTAAATAATATGATTTTTGATCACCTTTTGTCCATGTTTTCCTTGAATTTTGTACGAAATTGGACCAAAAGAATGCTTAGGCTTGAAGAAAGAAAGCTTGCTTCACCTTGAAGAAATCAAGCCAAAGTACATGACACATGTGTGCTTAAAACTAAGCATGGTCATGTGCATTCTTAAACTTAAGCATGACTAAGCAACTTGGTCTTGGTTGGAAGAAATTAAAGTAAAAGAAAAGTTGCTCACAAAGTAGTCCAACCAAGCACAAAGCTGTCCAGCCAAGCAACAAGCATCAGGCCAGGTTAGGATGGCTGCTCAGCCAAGCAGTTGAGCATGCACCAGGTTAGCCAGACTGCTCAAGTAGGCAGCTGAGTATGCACCAGGTTAGGCAGACTTCTCAAGCGGCACTCAGCGTGGACCACGTCAACCAGGCGGGTGGCCCACTAGAGAAATGGTTGCTTGACTAGAAGAATGGATATGGCATGAATGATGTCACAAGCCATGCAACCAACCAAAGCTAGCTTCTGAGCCAAGTTTATGAGCTCATGCATGACACAAGTGATAAGTGCCAAAAATGCCTATATTTCATAAACTCTTTATGGCACTTATCCTTGGCAAAATTGAGAAAACCAACTTAATTCAACACTTTTTGGATAAAATATCACAATCTTGTATATATGCTTTGTGTATTTCTTTTCTACTTTATTTTGTAGGATTTAGGTAGAAAAGAGATGGAATATTCAAGTGCAAGCAAAGTGCTCAAAATAGGCCAGAATGATCCATGCATGACATGCTTAAGCTTTGTGTGGAAAGTGGTGTGCTTAGCCTTAAGCATAACTCAACAACTTGGCCTATGAGCAAAGCATGAAGTCAACATGAAGCTTCTCACTAAGCAGCTTAGCTTGGGCCAAATGTACGCCTAGCGTGACTTGGACACCAACTTGGCACAGTCAGAACACAAGCTTGGCACGATCCACGACACACATGGCACACGCTAAGTGCTCATTGAGTAACTTAGCATGGCATCTGGAGCACCCAATGTGGAACCAAGCACCAAGCCACATCTTCATCAGGCATGGTCAAGCTGCTCAAGCAGGCAGCTCAGCGGTGCCACATGGGAGCTTGGCGGTGTGCACTAAGCAAGTTGGCCAAGTTGACTTAGCACCCAAGCATGCGTACCTCATGCATAACCTTACCCGAAGAAGCCTCCTTAGGCTTTTCAGAAGTAGCTCACAATAGCCTGGCCAAGTAGCACCCTATAGCTTGGGTGACTCAGCCCCAAGCAGGTGACTAAGCTGCTTGGCCAAGTGACCAAACCCATGCTGAAGGGTTTGGTCAGCAACTTAGTGGTGGAAGAGAGCAGCTTAGCAGGATCCTAGAACTCCTATAAATAGAAGGCTTAGCATTGATCACATCATCAAATTAATTCATACACACTTTCACTCTCCCATAATCCGAATTTATCTCTTCTTCTACACTTTCTTCTTTATAATCTCTTGGAGGATTTCTACTCCAAACTAGCTTAGGTAATTTTGTTTGTAATTTCTCCTCAATTCAAGAGGAGAAGGAGTAAACATATGAAATTCACAAATTCATTTTGAAATCTCATTTGTGCATGGTAAAGTGTCTTAAATCCTTGGATTAAGATAGCTAATGCTCCTAAATATAAATTTTAGTTGAATTTTTGGCTCAATAATATTTCTTGTAACTTCTTGTTTCATTATGTTGGATTATATTTAAGTTATTACTTTGGCAATTTCAATTCTTTAGAAAGTGCTTAATGTGGTTTTCGCTTGATTGCCTAAAATTTGATTTCAAGATCCAAAATTCTTTTTTTTTAAGTATTGAGAAATGAACTAAAAAGTAGGAATACACCTTAGTTCATTTGCTAAATCAAAGGATCCATTTTAAGCAACTTGTAATCAAGATAAAGTATAACACATAACTTTTATCAACATTTTTCAAGGAAACATGTTAAGAAATATTTCCATCATTCAAACTAAATTTTGTCCTCAAGAATTTGTGCATATTAGTTATTTGTGTTTACTTGTTAAAATGTTAAAATTTCACAAACAAAACCAAACCAAAAATATGTTCAATATTTATTAGTAATATAACATATTTATAAAACAGACGTCAAGCTATTGACGCTAAAAATAGCTTGACACCTGTTATTAGCCCGCAAAGGTTTTAGTCTTATTCTGCATTGATGACAGATCCCGACCCATCACCAAGATATGGTTTTCAACTCTGTCCATTGACTGTCCAAGTTCTCTTGGAATCAGTATCTTTAAGCTCAATATCCCCATATTCTTGTACATCTTTAATTATGAATGGTCCCAACCATTTTGTTTTGAATTTTCCTAGAAACAAATTGAGTCGGGAATTGAGAAGAAGCACCTTTTGTCCTTTAAAATGTTTTTCATGCAGATTTTGGAGTCATGGTACTTCTTCATTTTTTCCTTGTAAAGTTTGGAAGATTCATAGGATTGGAAACTCATTTCTTCGAGTTTATGTAATTGATTCTTCCTTTTTGTGCCTGCATCAATTAAATCAAAATTAAAAAATTGAAGTGCCTATAGGCTTTATGCTCCAACTTTTCTTGTATATGTTAGGTATCAGTGACAAAATACACCTACAAGGGGGTTGAATATGTGTCGTGGTTCCTACTTACCGCTATTCGCACCAAAGTCCTATTATGAAAAATCCATTGAAGACTGCCTTAATTGATTAAGTCGCACATAATTAACAGTTGATAAATGCCTCGATTACACAGTCCCTTACAGATTATACAGAAATGATATAGAATATATATTTGAACACAAATGATCTTTATATGGCAGAGTTACTATATTCAAATTATCAGCTACAATAGGCAATTAAAAACTACTGAAAATAGTAAAGAGATAAGGATAAGAAACAACCTGCAACAAGATTTTTATACTTGTTCATTTTGCAGTCCACTGCAAAACTACATCCATTCCTCCCTTCCGATCTGGGAGATTTTCATCACTAAAATTGAAGCCAATATATCTTACATACACACTTCCAATTACAAGACCTTGAACGCTACCTTCTTCAATTCCCAGAACCTCTACCTTGGTTTGACCTTACCAATCGCCTAGGAAAACCTTTCCTACGATCCAGCCCCAGCCAAGAGTATATTCTAAACTCAAGACTTCGAGTCTTGGTGAAGACTCTTTCTATCTCGTTGGTGGTACGACACCAAGAGACGACTTTCCTTGTTACAAAAATACAACCAAAACAGAATAATGTTAAGCACAAAGTAGCTGAAATATTACACTTATGAACAAGCTATAAACCCTATAAAAACTTCACAAATTATCATGAATATGTATAAGATCAGAATCATGAAGAACATGTAATTTCAAGCCTAAGAAATCTCCAAAAGAATTGAAAGAATCACGCAAGAAAGATAGAATGATGAACACATTTAATCACATACAATGGATGGCATTTTAATCCCTAAGCATGATACTATCTCTCACTATTCTCAAATGCAATTCTCCCTGCCAATATGACATACAATGACCACGAAAATATGCAACTTAGCAATTCTAAAAATGAATGAATGTATAAAGCATGGTGTAAAAACATAGTTTATATAGAAAAGTTGTTTTATGCCCAATTAATAGATTAAGTGCCTTGTTAATCGATTAACGGGTTGTTTAGAGTAACTGAATTATGTTTTTAATTATCTGTTGAAACTGATTAAAACTATTTTCACATTAATCATTTAAAGCCTTACTTAATCGATTAACTAGCATATTTTCTGTTAAGATATTAATTGGTAAACTACGTATATGTTATGCTTATCAACTCTACATGTTTTACCATTTATGTTATGCCTAAAATGTACAAATAACATGTATGATTAATGCATGAACATATAATAAGCTAGATGACATGTCTAATGTAAATGATATGATAGTTTTTAGAACTTGTGATATTTGCATCTAGGTTTACCTAACCTAGACTCAATAACTAAGACACATATATAAGACTCTAGTTTAGACATGAAGCTCTTGAATCCTTGGCTTGTTGATTTGTTGAGTTATCTTTAAGCTTTCACTAATTCCTTTATCTTCATCAAAAATAGGCAAGCTAAGTGTTATCTTGACACTTTGCACTATCAATCTCCCCCATTTTGATGATGACAAACTCAACACCAAATTTTGTTTTGATGCATAGCTTGAAGATGGTCACAGAATGCATGGTTGTTGATTTCAAAGTTAAAGCGCATAGCTAGACAACAAAACCTGAATTTTATTTTACAACCTGCACACGTCAAACAACAAAACAACTTTTCTCCCCCTTTTGACATTATCAAAAAAATAAACTAAATGAAATTTTGGTCAAAAGTAAGAAGAGATATGAAGTGAACTCAAACTGTAATTATTCAATTAATATTGGGAATGTAATTAATCAATCAGTTGATGAAAAAGTTGAACACGTGCACACATTGATTAGCATTTAATCGATTAAAACCATAGAATACAACAATATGACAGATTTAATGGCATGGAAGGTTATACATGAACTAATCAAACATGAAATGATCAAGCATTTGTATTATAGCATTCAAACAATAGGCTCAATCAAGCATAAGAGATACATATAACCAAACATGATCAAGGATCATTAAACATATATCCATGCTATATTTGGCATAAATAGGAGTGTTATGTAAGCAAATTAAAACCAAAATAGTAACGATTTAAGTTCAAATGGCATGCATATCAACTCACAATAGTGCTGCAAAAGTAGATAGTTAGACTTACAACCCAAAAAGCATAGAGAACATATGTCTCAAAATTACAAAGCAGCATAAATCTTGAAAATTAGCCATATAGAAGAACTAAACCTAAGGCAATCTAAGGTCTAAGGACTTATAATCTAGGGATGTGGAGGAGGATCTCTGTCATCAGGTACGGTCAGACTACTATCACCTCAGATGAGGAATCTCAACTTCTTAAATGTTGAACAAAACCTCTCATTTTGTGCCTCAACAGTGTTCTGAACAAAGTTCCTCAAAGCCTGATAGTGGTTATCAATGTAGGCAACCTGACGCTCCTTAAATTGTTCCAAATCAATATGGTAGAAATCCTTCAAAGACTGAAAATGTAAATCCATTCTGTTATTCAGCCTTTGCTCCATGGCATCCAATTGAGCTAATCCACAGGATGGTTCCTGCGGCGCAGTTCCAGATGGCTCCCCCTGAGTTTCTACATTAGGCTGATCTATATCAGCCTGATCCTTATCATCAGATAGATCCAAATCCACGGTAGTGTAATCCTCCTAGTATTGCCAAGTACTTCCATACTTGTATATACCCATCTTATGGATAAGGCTTTCACCAACAAGGTGATCTTTATCAGAGGTCTCTGTGACGATAGTGTCAGATACGTCAATATGCGGATAGTCAATAATTCTTGATATGAAGATACTATAGGGCAGCAACTTGGATTGAGATGTAGAGACATTATACATGACCTTCAGGATTTCCTCAGGCCAATTAACCATTATATTCTCCTTCACCGCATACATGAACTTCAGATCATTAACAGTTGATTGTGCATGATTAGTGATTCTCTGAACTAAAATTTATGCATTTAGATAGTGAAGCAATCTATTCTCTAACAATTATGAACCAGCTTTAGTTAGTTCTCCCTGGACATACAGATAGGGACCTCTCAAACATGATTTGTAAAACTCAGCAACATTAGAATCCTTAAGCCATTCACAATCACGTAGGCTAACACTAGTAGTGGATAAGCCACCCACATTCATAAAAATATCATTGTCCATCTCAAATAGATTTCCCAAAATCATAGACCAACATCTGCCATCCTTATAACGGAAGTTGGCGTAAAATTCCCTAATCAAAGCGGGGTACATATTACCCGTTAATTCCAAAAACATCACATGTCCCTGAGCTTGCATACCTTGTGGAAACTCAAAATTTTGTTCCGCCATCCAGGTTAGATCAGCATCCTTATGTAGGTGGGTTTCCTTCCCTGAAACTTGGACAATCGGGTCTCCTGAAGAATGAGTGAGTAGTAGGGATCTCCATAATCATGCCTCACGTTTGGATTTGAAGATGAAGTAGTAGGAGGCCTACGAGTGCATTGAGCAGTTGTCTTGAACCTCTTCGAACGTCCTCTTTTCATTGTTGATTGAAAACCGTGAGTAATGAGAGGAGAAGAAGGATAAGGGAGGAAACCTAAAGCTTAGGGTTTGGATTTGGGAATAGGGTTTCTTGGGAAATTTGAGAAAAAGATGGGATGAATTGAGGTGCAAAATGGGTAAAGGTGAGGTTTAATTCTCCTTTTAAGCTAAGAAATCAAATTTGTTGTTTGCTTTTGAGATTTTCATAGAAAATGAGGAAGAGAGGTTTTGTAAAAATTGCAAAAACGCTATTGATTCTAATTTATCTGCTGTCGTTAATCGATTAATAGCTGCATTTAATCGATTAATTAGTGTTAAAATTCTAGGTTTTCAGAGAAACGAGCTCAAGTAATCGATTAAAATGAATCTTAATTGATTAAATTTAATGAAAATGAAATGTTTGCTACTAGAACTCATTTTAATCGATTAAGAAATATAGTTAATTGATTAACTAGCATCAAATATGCAAAATCAAGAGGTTTTTGGGTTTTAAAGGCATGCAAAGATTTCTAACATTTATCAAGCAGTTTTTACTCAATCACATATATATTTTCAGCTTGTCATATAACATCATGAGTCATAAAAGGAATGTAATGCAGTCATAACAAGTATACATTTTGAAGCATAGAAGACATTAATCATGCGAAGCATATAATAACATTTTTAGACCATTTTAATCAACATAATTTTCATCAAGAATTCCAAGTACTCTCCGAAGAACATAGAAGGTATCTCGTGAGAGACGCTTGGTGAAAATATGAGCTAATTGCTTAGATGTTTCAAAAAATTCAAGCACACAATCACATTTTTGTACATGTCATGCAAGAAATGATGTCTAATTTCAATATGCTTGGTTCTAGAATGCAAAACGGGATTCTTGGATAAGTTTATGGCACTTGTATTATCACATTTTATAAGAATCTTTTCTAGGTTAAGTCCAAAGTCCTTAATTTGCTGCTTCATCCAAAAGATTTAAGCGCAACATAAACTGGCGGCAATGTATTCCACTTCGGCGGTGGACAAAGCAATACACGCTTGCTTTTTGTTGTGCCATGCAACTAAGGAACTGCCTAATAAGTGACAAGTCCCACTAATGCTCTTCTGATCCAACTTATATCCCGAAAAATCAGAATCGGAATACCCTACCAAGGATAATGAGACATCCCTAGGATACCATAATCCCATATTAGTTGTTCTTTTTAAATATCTCATGATACGCTCTACAGCAGTATAATGTGAATCTTCAGGCAAATCTTGAAATCTAGCATACATACAAACACTAAACATAATATCGGGAGTTAAATACAATAATGAGTCGATAATCCCACGATATTTGGTTACCTCGATTGCTTTTCCCTTTTCATCTTTGTCTAGATAGCTTGTGGACGCCATAGGTGTTGAAGACTCTTTACACTTTTCCATGTCGAACTTCTTCAGTAACTCCTTGCAATATTTCGATTGATGAATGAAGATGCCACTTTCCATTTATTTGATTTGTAGTCCAAGAAAGAAGGTCAGGTTACCCATCATCGACATCTCAAATTCACCCTGCATCATCTCAGAAAATTCTTTACAAAGAATGTCATTAGTAGATCTGAAAATTATATCATCAGCATATATTTGCACTATTAGCACATGATTATCTAATCTACGAATACAGAGGGTAGTATCAACCATACCCCTCACAAACCCTTTTTTCCAAGAGGAAAGAGTTGAATCTATCATACCAACCTCTGGGAGCTTGTTTCAGGCTATAAAGGGTCTTTTTGAGCTTATATACATGTTTCGGATATTTAAAATTTTCAAAGCCGGGAGGTTGATCTATATATACCTCCTCTTGAATGTAGCCATTCCAGAAGGCGCTCTTGACATCCATTTGAAAGAGCTTGAAGTTTATAATTGATGCAAAGGATAAAAGCATCCTAATGGCCTCTAATCTGGCTACATGAGCGTTGGTCTCATCATAATCAATGCCCTCCTCCTGGTTGTAGCCTTTGGCCACTAAGCAAGCTTTATTTCTGATTATCAAGCTAGATTCATGTAATTTATTATGAAAGACCCATCTAGCACCAATCACTAGATGTTCTTTAGGCTTAGGGACCAAGTCCAATACATTATTACGCTCGAATTGATTTAGCTCTTCATGCATAGCTATACCCCAGTGCACATCCTCAATGGCCTCATCGATGGTCTGAGGCTCGATTTGAGATACAAACGCAACAAAGTTACAAAAGTTATAGAAAGAGCTACGGGTTACCATCCCCATAGTTATATCACCTATCATTTTGTCGAATGGATGATCCTTCTTGGTCTTCCATGCGATTGGCAGGTCTTCATGCTCATCTTGGACATTTTTCTATTCTTCTACATCTTTTTCCTGGTCCATGTCCTTAGATTATGCTTCTTTCAAAGCACCTTCAACATCATCAGAAAATACCTTCCTCTTCTCTTATGGTGAAGATTCATCAAAATGGACATGCACAGACTCTTCTACTTGCATTGAATATTTATTAAAGACTCGATAATCTTTACTATGCAATGAATACCCCCAAAATATACCCTCATCAGCTTTAGAATGAAATTTACTTAAAGCTCTTTTTTCATTATTTAATATAAAGCATTTACAACCAAAAGCATGAAAATGAGCAATATTAGGTTTTCGGCCTTTTAAAAGTTCATAAGGAGTTTTTGAAAAAGTAGGCCTCAAGATTATACGATTAATCACATAGAAAGTTGTATGCACTGCATTAGCCCAACAATATTTAGGAACCTTGCTTTCATTTAGCATGGTTCTAGCAAGCTCCTCTAAGACTCGATTCTTCCTCTCAACAACTCCATTTTGTTGAGGGATACGAGGGGCTGAGAATTGATGCATAATACCTTATTTATCACAAAATTTATCTAATTGATGGTTTTCAAATTCGCCACCATGATCAGATCGAATATATACTATCTTATGATTAAATTGGTTTTGGATTTGTTTGGCAAGGTTTTTGAAAGACTTGAAAGCATCGCTCTTGGACGATAGAAATAATGTCCATGTGAATCTAGAGAAATTGTCAATGATTACTAAAGCATAAAAGCTACCGCCAAAACTCATAACTTGTGATGGTCCAAACAAGTCCATATGGAGAAGCTCCAAGGGTCTTGTTGTGGATATCACATTCTTTTTAGTAAAAGAGTTTTTAACTTGTTCACATTTTTGACAAGTATCACAAGTTTCTTGAGTTTTAAAATGAAGTTTAGGTAGCCCATCAACCAAATTATTTTTAGACAATTTATATAGATGCTTTAAATGAATATGAGCAATGTGCCTATGCCAAAGTCAGATGTCATCCTCTTTAGATAATAAAACATTTTGAAAATAGAGTAGTGACATCCTCCAGATTAACCATATAGATATTATTTATACGATATCCGACAAACTTAACTTTATTAGATATATTGTCACCAATAATACAACAGTCAGAATCAAAAGATACACGGTTACCTTTATCACATAGTTGGCTGATACTTAAGAGATTATGTTCCAGGCCTTCAACATACAACACATTTTCGATCACTGTCTGATTTGAGTTGCCAATCGTTCTGATGCCAAGTATCTTCCCTTTGTTGTTGTCTCCATACGTAACAAACCCTTTTTCTTTCAAGGATAGATCTAGGAAATTTGATTTATCTCTCATCATATGTCTCGAGCATCCACTATCAAGATACCAATGTTGTCCATGTGCTCATGGACATACCTACAAAACATAGATCACTTGCCTTTTTCAGGTACCCAAGTTATGTTGGGTCATTTTCTGTTAGTAACTAGGGAGTCATCTCCCTTTTTCATCCATACATACATGCCACTACGTATACCATATTTTCTAATATAATAATGATGTACCACAATAAAAACATGTAGGAACCTTTTTATCAAAACATTTCTTATTAGGCTAATTAATAGGTCTCCTATATGGTTTTCTCCTACGCTTAGGAGGAACATCTCCTAGCCCGGTATGGTCACCAACATTTCTGGTTTGGCTAAGCATAGTGTCTAACAAGTTTTGACTCTCTATGAGTTTTGCGAGTTTTTCATTGAGTCTCAAATTTTCGTTTTTCAAATCTTCACAAGAATCACAAACAGTTGATGGACATAAATTATCATTAGAGTAATTGCATGCATCACAAGAATAGATCAGATCTAATGTTTCATTTTCCAATTTTAGTTCATCTAATTCTTTTTGTAATGAAACTATTTTTTGTTTATTTAGAAGGATTACTCTTTTTCTATCAGAACTAATCCTCACTAATTTCTTCAATTAATCATGCAATTTGACATACAGATTATATAAATCCTCATACGGAGGAGAATCATCAGAAGAAGTAGATGAGGTGTCAGAATATACCTTGTTGTTTACCTCTTTTGAATTTGAGCAACAACCATCATCTGTGCTGGTCATTAAGCATAGCTTGGATGTCTCCTTTTCATCTGAGGTGCTCAATGTTGTGCTCAATGTTGTGCCCTCCTCTAGTGCATCCCATACTATATAGGCTTTCTTTGACTTGAAGTCCCGAGGAGTGCTCTTATCTGAATCAACCTTCTTGAGGTAAGTGGGACATTGAAACCTCATATGTCCTGGCATACCACATTCATGGCAAATGAAGCGCTCTTTACTCTTGTCGTTCTTGGTCGACTCGCACGCTTCTTTCTTCTGGAAACGTTTGAAGCCTCCTTTCTTTAGGAATTTCCCGAATTTGCATACGAGAAGGCTCAAAGTTTCATCATCCACATCTGAATCAGATTCGTCTTCTTCTCTCTCTTCTGTAGATTGAGACGTTGTTGCCTTGAGAGATATACTTTTCTTTTTACGATCTGATTCTTCGTGCATAGTCAAATGACCAAGCTCAACTTCATGCTCTTGAAGCTTTCCAAACAATGTTTCCAAAGGCATTGAGTCAAGATCCTTGGATTCCATGATAGTTGTTTCTTTTGGTTGCCATCTCCTGTCAAGGCAGCGTAAAACGTTGTTAGTAAGCTCTCCTTTATTAAAAAATTTATCTAAAGCAACTAACTGGTTAACTATATTAGTGAATCGTTTTTGCCTGCCACCGATAGATAAACTCGATAACATACGAAATAACTCATATTCATGTGTCAGGGCATTTAGCCTGGCACGCTTGACTTCACTAGTGCTTTTGTGAGTCACTTGTAAAGTGTCCCACATTTCTTTGGCATTTTGGCACCGCGAAACCCGAAAGAACTCATTATAGGATAGGGTCGATGTGATGATGTTTTTAGCATGCAGATTGTATTGAACCTTTTTGCGTTCATCATCGGTCCATATACTTTTAAGTTCATCTTTCGGTTCACCGTCCACTAAATTTTGTGGAACGAAGGGCCCGTTGACTACGAATTCCCAAATATTCGAGTCGGTGGCCTCGATAAAGTTTTTGACGCAAACTTTGCAATAGGCATATCCTTCGCCACTGAATACAGGAGGGCGTTTAATGGATGCGCCATCACCGCCAAAGGGGTTGGTGGAACCCATTTATTTTCCCTTAAGGATCACACGGATATGGTTGAGCTAGCACGACGTACTAGCTCTGATACTACTTGTTAAGTATTAGTGACAGAGTACACCTAGAAGGGGGGGGGGGTTGAATAGGTGTTGTGGTTCCCACTTACTACAATTTGCACCAAAGCCCTATTCTGGAAAATCACCCAGTTAATTGATTAAAGAATACCTTAATTGATTAAGTCGCACATAATTAATAGTTGATGAATGGCTCGATTACGCAGCCACTTACAGATTATACAGAAATGATATAGCAGATATATTTGAACACAAATGATCTTTACGTGGCAGAGTTACTATATTCAAATTATCAGCTACAATAGGAAATTAAAAACTACTTAAAACAGTAAACAGATAAGGGTAAGAAACAACCTGCAACAAGGTTTTTATACTGGTTCATTTTGTGGTCCACTGCAAAACTACATCCAGTCCTCCCTTCAGATCTGGGAGATTTTCTTCACTAAAATTGAAGCCAATGTATCTTACATATACACTTCCAATTACAAGATCTTGAATGCTACCTTCTTGAATTCCCAGAACCTCTACCTTGGTTTGACCTTACCAATCGCCTAGGAAATCCTTTCCTACGATCCATCCCCAGCCAAGAGTATGTTCTAAACTCAAGACCCCCAAGTCTTGGTGAAGACTGTATGTATCGCGTTGGTGGTACGACACCTAGAGACGACTTTCTTTTTTACAAAAATACAACAAAAACATAGTAATGTTAAGCATAAAATAACTCAAATATTACAATTAAGAACAAGCTATAAACCCTATACAAATTTCACAAATTATTATGAATATGTATAAGATCAGAATCATGAAGAACATGTAATTTCTACCCTAAGAAATCTCTAAAAGAATTGAAAGAATCACGCAAGAAAGATAGAATGACAAACACATTTAATCACATGCAATAGATGGCATTTTAATCCCTAAGCATGATACTATCTCTCACTATTCTCACATGCAATTCTCTCTGCCTATATGACGTACAATGAACACGAAAATATGCAACTTAGCAATTCTAAAAATGAATGAATGTATAAAGCAAGATGTAAAAACACAGTTTATATAGAAAATCTGTTTTATGCCCAGTTAATCGATTAAGTGCCCTATTAATCGATTAACGGGCTGTTTAGAGTAACTGAATTCTATTTTTCAGTTATCTGTTGATACTAATTAAAATTATTTTCACGTTAATCGATTAAAGCCTTACTTAATCGATTAAGTGGTAAACTACCTATATGTTATGCTTATCAACTCTACATGTTTTACCATTATTTTATGCCTAAGATGCACAAATAACATGTATGATTAATGCATGAACATATAATAAGCTAGATGGCATGTCTCATGTAAATGATAGGATAGTTGTTAGAACTTGTGAGATTTGCATCTAGGTTTGCCTAACCTAAACTCAATAACTAAGACATGTATCTAAGGCTCTAGTTTAGACATGAAGCTCTTGAATCTTTAGCATGTTGATTAGTTGAGTTATCTTTAAGCTTTCACTAATTCCTTTGTCTTCATCAAAACATAGCCAATCTAAGTGTTATCTTGACACTTGCACTTTCAATAAAGGGAGAATCTCTTTTGTTGCATTAAGAGTTTTGATCAGTTTCTTTGATTTGATTCCCATCTACAAAATCTGCAGGCCTCTCCAAAGGTCCATCAATTTGAGTTTGCTCACAAATCTCATCAAGAACATCTATTTGAAAGCATTGCTCCTTGTCCGTTGGATGATGCATTGCTTCGAAAATGTCAAACTAAATTTCTTCATTATCTACACGAACTTTCAGTTTTCCATTTTCCATGTATATCTCCATCTTCGTCGTTCTCATGAATGGCCTCCCCAAAGTGAGAGGTATTTCTACATTTTCAGAAATGTCAATGACAGCGAAGTCAACAATAATGAGAAATTTGTCAACTTTAACTAGAACGTCTTCAACAACTCCTTCTAGATGTTTTATAGATCTATCTGCAAGTTGTAGAGACATTCTATTTGGCTTCAGCTGAACACCTCCAATTCTCCTCATCAACAACAATGGCATTAGGCTGACACTAGCTCCCAAATCAACAAGTGCTTTACCCATATTTACTTTTCCGATTGTGACCGGGATAGTCACACTGCCTGAGTAATTTTGTTTATGAGGTATGTTGGTTTTCAAGATAGCACTACAACTTGCATTAAGGTGAATGACTTCTGTATCCTTATAGCTTCTCTTTTTAGTTAACAATTCTTTCATAAATTTGGAGCATACATGCATATGCTCCAAAGGTTTGAAAAATGAAATATTCATTTGCAAGGACTTGAATACTTTCATGGATCGTTTGAATGGATTTTCTTTTTCTTTGCCTTTTGAAGAGGTTGTGGGATAGGGTATTCTTCTTTCACTAGTGCGTATTACAATTTTTCTTTTCTTACTCCGCTAATTTTTAGTACATCATTATTTTTGCTACACATTTTTTCTCTTTTTCATTTTTTTCTTCTTTTCCATTTTTCTTCTTTTCCATTTTTTTCTTATTTTCCTTCTAATTCTTTTTCTTTTCCAACACCCACAACTTTCCCACTTCTACTTGTGATGCTTTCGCAATATGCTGAAATAAATGAATTTGACTGAATTTCAGTTATTTGCCTGATCTGATCTCCTATCTTTTTGATAGCATCTTCGGTGACTTTTTTATATGTGATGGTTGTTTGCATAAACTGCTTCAGTATCTCCTTCAGTTTGTTGTAAAGTGATTGTTGTTGGTTTATGAAACAAATTTCTTTTCGGACATCCCTATATTGCTGGCTGCAATCTTTACACCAAAAATTTTGATTTTTTATATTCATCAACTTTTTGGATAATTCTGCCAATTGTTTATGTACTTGATCTAATTTCTATTGACACTCCTTCATGAAGTTATCAACTTCATCATGAATATCAATGTCCTGATTGTAAGTCATATTCTAGAAATTTAAACAAAATGGAAATCTAACTATTTCCAACAAAAGAATTTGTAGGAAAATAGATTTAAAGCATAACAATAAACATGGTTAGAATAATGTTTATTATTTATATTTTTATACAAATTCAAATTAATTTTTACAAAAAGTGAAGAAAAATATTTTTATACAATATTATTAATAATATAGCTTAGTAAATAATAATTTCTATTTTTTAGCAATTCTCCGGTAGCGGCGCCTATTTGTTGAAAGATTTTTCTTGCTTGGTAAGGCAAGACATGTTTCTGATTGATTTATTTAATGACTGGTTTATTCTTGGCTCACCATCTCGGCTTTGTTGGAAAGAATTTCCAACGCAGTCATAATGGTTTCAAGAATAATTCATTTGATCAATAACTTAGCTTCATTGAATTATTAACAACTTCATATCATCTCGATTTTGTGGAATAAATTCCAACACTAGTTTATTGGTATGAATTTAGCAAATTAAGACAAGTGATAATGAGTGATATTTATTTCCATTTCCTTTTATTAACCAAACTACTTCCTTATGGAAGGTTTGTAAAGAATAAAGAATAAATGAATAAAGCAATAAATTGTTAGTTGCAGAATTTAAATAACAGAAAGTAAATGTTAGTTGGGGAAATGTAAATGACTCAAAATAAAAGTTAGTAGTTAGATTACCCATTATGACTGTGTATTTTTCCTTTTCACAAAGATACAATTTATGAATTAAATTTCACTTTCATTGAAGGTTTCTTTCTTTGTCAAAAAATAAAATTTATTTGGTAACACTTTACTATTTTACATTTATATCTCTTTCAAGATTCAATTGTAGTATAGTATGAGGTTATGTCGCACCACAATGAATTGTCTAATAGAACATTATTATAAATATGTTATATTACTAATAAAGATTGAACATATTTTTTGTTTGGTTTTGTTTGGGAACATTTAACATTTTAACATGTAAACATAAACAACTAATATGCACAAATTCTTGAGGAGAAAATTTAGTTTGAATGATGGAAATATTTCTTAACATGTTTCTATGAAAATATTTTATAAAATTTATTTGTTATACTTCGGTTATTCCAAAACATCATATCATAAAATTTCCCCCAGTCCCCCGGCGAGAAAAAAGTGATTTTCAAACGTTGCAAAATATACTAATTAATAGAAAACTGCAACTCGACGAAATAAGTTGTCACACCATATTTCAGGCTCCATAAACATTGATTAGCCTTGATTACAAGTTGCATAAAATGGATGATTTGATTTGGCAAATGAACTAAGGTGTATTCCTAATTTTTAGTTCATTTGTCAAGACTTTAAAAAGAAACATTTTGGATCTTGAAATCAAATTTTAGCTGATCATGCCTAAACCGCATTAAGCACTTTCTAAAGAATTGAAATTTCCAAAGTAATAACTTAAACATAATTCAACAAAATGAAACAAGAAGTTGCAAGAAATATTAGTGAGCCAAAAATTCAACTAAAGTTTAGGAGCATTAGCCATCTTAATCCAAGGATTTAAGACACTTTACCATACACAAATGAGATTGCCAAATAAGTTTTTGCATCTCATTTGATTACTCCTTCTCCTCCTGAATTAAGGAGAAATTAGAAATGAAATTACCTAAGCTACTTTGGAGTAGAAATCCTCCAAGAGATTTCAAAGAAGAAAGTGTAGAAGAAGAGAGAAATTCAGATTTTGGAAGAGTGAATGTGTGTATGAATTAATTTGATGATGTGATCAATGTTAAGCCTTGAAGTGCCTCCTATTTATAGGAGTTCTAGGACCCTACTAAGTTGCTCTCTTCCACCGCTAAGCTGCTGACCAAACCCTTTAGCATGGGTTTGGTCAGTTGGCCAAGTAGCTTAGTCACCTGCTTGGGGCTAAGTCACCCAAGCTATGGTTAGCTACTTGGCCCATCTATTGTGAGCTACTTCTAAAAAGCCTAAGGAAACTACTTAGGGTGAGATCATGCATGAGGTAAGCATGCTTGGGTGCTAAGTCAACTTGACCAACTTGTTGAGTGCACACTGCCAAGCTCCTATGTGGCACCGCTAAGTTGCCTGCTTGAGTAGCTTGACCGTGTCTGATGTTGATGTGGCTTACTGATTGGTTCCGTGTTGGGCGCTCCAGGTGCCACGCTAAGCTGCTCAATGAGCACTTAGCGTGTGCCATGCGTGTGGTGGCTCTTGTCAGGCTTGTATTCTGACCGTGCCAAGTTTGTGTCCACGTCACGTTGGGCATGCATTTGGTCCAAGCTAAGTAGCTTCATGTTGACTTCATGTTTTCCACATAGGCCAAGTTGTTGAGTCATGCTTAAGGCTAAGCACATAGCTTGCCACGCTAAGCTTAAGCATGTCATGTATGGACCATTTTGGCATATTTTGAGCGCTTTGCTTGAACTTGAATATTCCATCTCTTTTCTACCTAAATCCTAAAAAATAAAGTAGAAAATAAATACACAAAGCATATATACAATATTGTGATATTTTATCTAAAAAATGTTGAATTAATTTGGTTTTCTCAATTTTTCTAAGGATAAGTTCCATAAAAAGTATATGAAATTTAGGCATTTTTGGCACCTCTCAACAAGCAAGTAGGAGGTGTCACCATGCATGTAGCCTAGCCCACAATAGGTTGTCCAAGCTAGCTGTTATGGGTCAGACATAGGGGCCTAGCGGCCAAGCGGCACACCCATTGCCTATATAAAGCACACCCATTTCTTCACTTCTACAACATTGTACATACCATTTTATTCTCATTTCGGTTCTCTCTCATTTTAGGTTGTTCTTATGCTGTTTTTAGGTGTTTAGTTCATAGAAATTCAGAGGGAATTGAGTTGGCAAATGATGTGCAAAAACATGATTTTGTAACCTCATTTGGAACCAAAAGCATCTAATCTTTGGATGGATGATTAATGCTCCAAAAAGTTAGATATGGTGTAACTTTCTTGTAATCTCCATCTTCTTTATTTATGATAGTTATTTCTTTGCTTATTTTGATTCTTTAAGAAGTTCTTAATGTGGATTTAGATTGATCACCTAAACCGTGATTTAAAGATCTAAAAGAATGTTTCTTCTTCAAGTATTAACAAGTGAACTAAAATGTATAACCTACACCTTAGTTCACTTGCCATATCAAGCATCTATTTTAAGCAACTTATGTTTTAGGCTAAATGATGTTAATGGAGCCTGAAGTAGGGTGCGACAACCTGCTCCGACGAGTGACACTTAACTATTGTTTAGTGTATAAGGTTTGAAAATAATTTTATCATACTAGGACACTAGATGGAGGATTTAGAGATGATGTATGGTTTCAACCACTGGATAACACATAATTGATATAATTTTCATATTGATATTTTTCAAGAAATTATTCTACCATTCCAACCATATTCCCCTCTTGAATTTTTAGATATTTAGTTTCTTTACTTTTTCATGTTTCTTAGTTTATAAAAACACCTAAACAACTTTATGTGTTACTTTCTTACTTTTGATAAAAGATACGAAGTATGAGTATATTTCTATTAGGCAATTCCTTGTGGTTCGACATAACCCTATACTATGCTACAATTGAATCTTGAAAGAGATGCAAGTGTAAAATAGTAAAGTGTTAATTAAAGATTCCTAAAAGCATAAGTTCAAACCAATTCATGGTTTGTAACTTTGTACATAGGAATAATATGCCAAAAGTGCAATTCAATCAATGGATTGATACTTGACATTAAAAGAGTGATGAATAATAATCTAACCGCTAACATTTATTTTCAGTCATTTACATTTCTGCAACTAACAATTACTTTCTGCGATTTATATTTCTGCAACTAACATTTATTTATTGCTTTATTCTTTATTCGTTTTACCAACCCTTCGATAGATGTGGTACAATTAACTGCTAACTTTATTCTTTTGTTCATTTTATTCTTTGATACCAACCTTTCAAATGAAATGGTATGGTTAACTTAATAAAATGAGACCGACCATTATGGTATGGTTAAAAGGAACTCGAAAAGGTAATAAATAAATAAAGTCACCAAATAAATAAATTATTCATCACTCATCACTCTAATTAAGTAAATTAACTTGTACACTAGGAAAACCCTTTCAACAAGTGACACGTTTTGTTGTTGTGGGGTGATTTCCTGGTGGTGAATATGCTTTCAACAAATTGACGTCATTGTCGGGGAATTGCTAGATAATGGAAAATTCAAACTTCTATTTTTTATCATTAGTAATTTTAAATATAATTTTCTTTTATCTTTGTATAAATTTATTTTTATTTTTGTACATCTTTCTATTACTTTTTTGTTTTGTAAATTATAAAATTAGAACCCCAAAAAGAAAGCAAAAGTTGAACTAGTGGAGTGAAAACTCACTAGTAAAGAAACCTTTATTGTTGTTATAAAAATTTTAGGTGATGAGGAGTACCCCTCATCAACTTTTTTAAAAGAAAAACATAAAGGGAATTGAAATCAACAAGGATCAGTAGCTGGATTTTTAAAAAAAAAATGAAGAAGCCGGATTTTCAAAATTCGAAAAAGGGAAGCTACTCTAATCCTTAAAGCTTAAGTATTCACCATGCACTTTTTGATGTACATATTTATTTTGTGATACTTAAACCTACATCTCCATAAACATGCTTCAGTTGATGATTTTTAAAGTTGTGAAATAAATTTTTAATCTAAGAGCATGCTGGATAAAATTGTGCCAACAATTAATTTTTCAAAAATAGAGAACTCCTAAAAAAGTGTGTTATTTGGTTTACTAAGTTGATATTTGGTTTACCATTTAACAAAATTAATTCATGAATTTCTGAATGGTTTTATTTGTGGTTGTTTGAATTGATATCTTGTTGTTTGGAAGTCCATAAAATTTTGTTTGGATTTCCATTTATGAATTGGATTTGGAAAGTGCTTAAATTTTTACTGTAAACATAATTTTTATGAAAAATGCATGTTCTTTGATTGGAATTTATGTCAATCAAATTTTATTCATGAACATAATGTTCTAGACATTGACAAACTTATGTAAATTGTTAGACTAACCTCAAGGAAAGAGAAATTACAAGTTCTAATTATTTAAAGGAAAACAAGTCCAAAAACAAACAGAAAAAAATGAGGAGTTGGATCTACACGCACTACTATCTTGGAGACGATAGTAAAACCATGGAGAATGGAATTATGAGTTCTCCTAAAAAATTTGGTTAGTTTTTAATTTTATTTCTTTCAAAATGTTTACACAAACTTCCTTAAAATATTTTGCAAATGACTTGAGGACAAGTCAAGAACTTAAGTTGGGGGCAGTGTGTATAACATTTTGAAAGAAATTAATTTTGGTGTGTTTTTAAAAAATTTAGTCTGTGTTTGTTTGCTTTTGAATTTCTTTTAGAGTGTTTACTTGCTTTAATTTTTTTATGTGTTTAAATTTTATGTTGTGTGTTTACTTTTTTTTTATATATAATTTGTTTAAAAAGTGAAATTGTTGAAACTAAACTTAGTAGATAACACAACTTGGCTTAAATATTTTTCAACAAGTTCACTTACTTTGTAAATTAATAAGCTTTGATTAGCAGCATTAGTGAAGATCTGAAATTTTTTATGATTAATTCATAATGTCATAACTTTGATAAAATGCACACTTTTTGGAAAATAATTTATCATGAACTTGTGATTTTTTTTGAAAATCAAAGAGTTGTACATAAACCAACCACGTGATGTTTGAGTCTTTCTTTACTTGGTTGAACACAATTTGATAGGAAATGGTCAAGGCAAGTTCTTTCAATTAGAATGAGCCACTAGACCAAAAATGACCAACCAAAAATAGGAACATCCTTTGTTAACCCCTTTGAGCCTTAAAAATAAAAATTATTTTTCAAACACAACCCTTCAGCCTAATATGGAAAAACAAAAACGAAATCTCCTATACTTTTCTAAGTAAAAACATAGCATTTTTCAAAAAGAAGGTTGATGAAAAAAATATAGTTGGGGGGATTGGTTGGCCATGTAAAAAGTGTTCAAAAGAAAAATTCTCAATCTCTTTACAAGACAAAAAATGAAAAGAAATGCTCCAAAAACAAAAAGGAGTTAAAAGAGATTGAGAAAAATCATGAAAAGTTACACAAAATGGTCAAGAAAAAAATGAGGAAAGGAAGGAAAAGAAGAAAGGTGAAAAAGTTGTAAAGAGACATAAATTTAAAAGGATAAATTATTTTGCTCTCTTTTAACTTGAAAAGTGTCTTTGAATATATTGAAAAACCAAATTTCTTTGATAGCCAAGCCTCATTACAACCTAAGGAAGACCTTAGTGATCCTTGAAAATTTTGTGCAATCAAAGTAAGTGTTGAGAAGAAAAACAAAATTAAATTCTTGCAAACCAAACAAGTTGAGTTTTGAGTGAAACACTTACCCATTTGGTTCCATTCTTGAACCGTATGTGAAAATGCATCTCTTTGATTGATAACATTTTCTATAAGTGAAGTGCTAAATGAATTTTTGAATAGATGTGTTCATTCCTAGTTTGAAGCATTACGAGTAAACATTACATAATCATAAACACATCTCATGAAACTTTAAAATGATGCATAGTTTTGATCTTGTCCAAACTGAATTTCTCCTAAAGTCAAGTAGTTGTTATTTTACCCTTGTTTGGGGAAAACAAAGTCTTAACTTGGGGGGAGTTGATAAGTGCCAGAAATACCTAATTTTCATACACTTTTCATGGCACTTATCCTATGCAAAAATATGGAAACCAACTTAAATTCAACACTTTTTTGATAAATTTTGTGTGTTTAAATAATATGATTTTTGATCACCTCTTGTCCATGTTTTCCTTGAGTTTCGTAAGAAATTGGACCAAAAAGAATGCTTAGGCTTGAAGAAAGAAAGCTTGCTTCACCTTGAAGAAATCAAGCTAAAGTGCATGACACATGTGTGCTTAAAAACTAAGCATGGTAAGGTGTGTGCTTAAACTTAAGCATGACTAAGCAACTTGGTCATGGTTGGAAGAAATTAAAGTCAAAGAAAAGTTGCTCATGAAGTTGTCATTCCAAGCACAAAGTTGTCCAACCAAGCACCAAGCACTAGGCCAGATCAGGCTAGCTGCTCAAGCAGACAATTGAGCGTGCACCAAGTCAGGCAGGCTGCTCAAGCAGGCAGCTCAATTGAGCATGCACCACTAGAAGAATGGTTGCTTGGCCTAGAACAATGGCTATGTCATGAATGATGTCACAAGCCAAGCAACCAACCAAAGCTAGCTTCTGAGCCAAGTTTATGAGCTCATGCATGCCACAAGCAAGTAGGAGGTGTCACCATCCATGTAGGCTAGCCCACAATAGGTTGTCAAAATGAGGTGCAAAAACATGATTTTGCAACCTCATTTGGAACCAAAAGCCTCTAATGTTTGGATGGATTGCTAATGCTCCAAAAATTTGGATTATGGTGTAACTTTATGTACTCTTCATCTTCTTTATTTATGATAGTTCTTTCTTTGGTTATTTGGATTCTTTAAGAAGTTCTTAATGCAGTTTTAGATTGATCACCTAAAACATGATTTGAAGATCCAAAAGAATGCTTATTCTTAAAGTATTGACAACTGAACTAAAAAGTATAACCTACACCATAGTTCACTTGCCATATCAAGCATTTATTTTAAGCAACTTATGTTCCAGGCTAAATGATGTTAATGGAGCGTGAAGTAGGGCGAGACAACCCACTCCGACGAGTGGCACTTAACTATTGTTTAGTGTATTATATAAGGTTTGAAAATCATCTTATCATACTAGGACACTATATGGGGGATTTAGAGATGATGTATAGAATCAACCAATGGGTAAAACATAACTGGTATAATTTTCATATTGATATTGTTCAAGAAATTATTCTGCCATTCCAACCATATTCCCCTCTTGAATTTGTAAATAGTTAGTTTCTTTACTTTTTCATGTTTCTTAGTTTATAAAAACAACAAAACAACTTTATTTGTTATTTTCTTACTTTTGATAAAAGATACAAAGTATGATATATTTCTATTAGGCAATTCCTTGTAGTTCGACATAACCCTATACTATGCTACACTTGAATCTTGAAAGAGATTCAAGTGTAAAATAGTAAAGTGTTAAGCTTTATAAATTTTATTTGTTGATTAAATACTCCTAACAGCATAAGTTCAAACTAATTCATGGTTTGTAACTTTGTACATAGGAATAATATTCAAAAAGTGCAATTCAATCAATGAATTGTTACTTGACAAGAAAAGAGTGATGAATAATAATCTAACCGCTAACATTTATTTTCAGTCATTTACATTTCCGCAACTAACATTTACTTTCTGTCATTTACATTTCCGCAACAAACATTTATTTATTGTTTTATTCTTTATTTTTTATACCAACCCTTCGAGAGAAGTGGTATAGTTAACTACTAACTTTATTCTTTTGTTCATTTTATTCTTTGATACCAACCTTTCATAAGAAATGGTATGGTTAACTTAATAAAATGAGACCGACCTTTAGGGTATGGTTAAAAGAAACCCGAAAAGGGAGTAAATAAATAAAGTCCCCAAATAAATAAATTGTTCATCACTCTAATTAAATAAAATAACTTGCACAGTAAGTAAACCCTTTCAACAAGTGACACGTTTTGTTGTTGTGAAGGGAGTTCCTGGTGGTGAAATCCGCTTTCAACAACTATGTGAATAGAAACAACATACAAAACCGCAATTCAATCAATAAATTGTTATTTGACAATAAAAGAGTGATGAAAAATAAATTTAACTGCTAACATTTACTTTTTGTCACTTACTTTCCCCAACTAACATTTACTTTCTATCATTTACCTTCCGCAACTAACATTTACTTTATGTTATTTAGTTTTCCGCAACTCACAATTTATTTATTGCTTTATTCTTTTATTTTTTATACCAACATGTCGCAAGAAGTGGTATGGTTAAATTCTAATTGTATTCTTTTTATTATTCTTTGATACCAACCTTTCATAAGAAATGGTATGGTTAACTTAATAAAAAGAGACTGACCTTTATGGTATGGTTAAAAGGAGCCCGAAAAGGGAGTAAATAAATAAAGTCACCATTCATTAAATAATTTGTTCATCATTAATCACTCAAATAAATAACTTGCAACCGAAAAACCCTTTCAACAAATTGACTATTTTTTTAGGGTGGAACCTCTAAATAAATCTTTCAACATTGTGTTAATTGTGTGAAAGATTTGATGCACAAAATGGGAGATTCAATGCCTTTAAATAGGCTTCCAACCAGCCAATAGACCCCTATGAGAAGGTAGGGCATGATTGGAATGAAACCCATTCGTTTTTTATGAAAGTTGTTGGATTCAGATTTGAAAATCTGGTGTAACAGCTCCCAATAACTGATTATTGTACTCAGTAGCCGATTAATGAAGCTTACTTCCCAATTGAGTAATTGATTACTTTGTGCCAATTTTGCTTAGTAACTCATTACTCAGTCAGGTAAACTGTTACGTAGTTCTAGTAACCTGTTACTCACAGTCACAAAGTCCAAGTAACTTGTTATCTAAGACTAGTAACCTATTACTCAGGTCAAGTAACCCGTTACTTTGCATTTTGAAAATACTTTTATTTTGACTAAGAGTTTTCCAATTATTTTCCAAATTGTTTTTCCACTTATTGAGCATTGCTACTAAAATATATTAGAGCGTAAGGTAGGAAGTACCTGTTGAAAACTTTAAACTCTATTTGTGTTGAAACTTGATCATCCATTTCTTCATGGTATTCATCTATTTACTTTTGTATGTGGATGACATGTTGATCGCATGTAAGAACATGTCAAAAATGAAAAAAACTTGAAAGCTTAATTGAGCTTAGAGTTTGAAATGAAGGACTTAGGAGTTGGAAGGAAAATCATGGAAATAGAGATTCACAAGGATAGAAGAAATGGACACTTTTTCTATCACAAAAGGAGTATGACATGGTATGCGACTCATTTCAAACTTTCAACGGCCTTATGTCCACAAACTGAGAACAAAAGGATGATATGTCAAGTGTACTTTATACTAGTGTAGTTGGTAGTGTCATGTATGACATGGTATGCACTAGACTAGATATTGCAGAAGTAGTAAGTGTGGTGATTTGGTATATGGCATGTCCTAGTTAAGTTCACTGGAAACTATGAAGCGAATCATGTGCTACCTAAAGGGTACTGCAAATATAGGCCTTTTTTTATTGAAAAGTAAAAGATACTGGAGACAAGATCATCAGATATATTGACTCAGATTATGCCATAGATTTAGATAAGCGAAGATCACTCACCATAATATGTCTTTACATTATGCGGTTGTATTATTAGTTGGAAATCAATGATACAATCAATTGTTACTTTGTGTACAACTAAAGCGTGGTACATCATAGTAACATAAGTTGTAAAGGAAGCCATTTGGGAGAAAGGTCTAATTGAAGAGTTGGGTATACAAATGGAAGAAACAACCTTCTATTGTGATAGTTAAAGTGTTATACATCTAATAAAAATCTAATGTATCATGAAAGAACTAAGTATATTGATGTTCGAATGCACTTTATTAGAGATATCATAAAGAGAGTAATTATTAGAGTGGAGAAAATACCCACAGCAAATAAGTTGACAGACATGGTGACGAACCCAGTTCCAATATTGTTCTACCTTTACTGCAAGTTGAATTGTTGTATGTTCTTCTCCTTGTAGTCATAGAAGTTGCATGATTTCGATTATTCAGTGGCTAATGCTCCATGTTTGATTGTTTGCATTCAGACCATTCATGTTATTTTGCTCCACAACCCTCACATTTTGCAATTGAAGACCCAACATCACAAACATTATATTTTTACAGCTTTCCAAACCTTTGAGAAAGGTTATCAAGCGTAGAAAGTACCTCGTCCATTTGATTTTCTACATGTTGTGCACTAGAGTTTCTCCTTGGATGGTCTCTCCTCTCATTCGCCCATTTGTGATGATTGGAAACCACATTCTCTATGATTTTTCAAGCAATGTCAATTCTTTTTCACATAAAGGCACCACCTACTAAAGAGTCTAGCAATTGTTGTATGGAAAGTCTAGGCCACTGTAGAAGGTTTGGACTAACATCCATGGTGGAATACCATGATGAGAATAAGCTTAAGTTAGCTCATTTAATATGTCCCAAGCTTCAGAGAAAGGGTACTGCAAATATAGGCCTTTTTTTATTGAAAAGTAAAAGATACTGGAGACAAGATCATCAGATATATTGACTCAGATTATGCCATAGATTTAGATAAGCGAAGATCACTCACCATAATATGTCTTTACATTATGCGGTTGTATTATTAGTTGGAAATCAATGATACAATCAATTGTTACTTTGTGTACAACTAAAGCGTGGTACATCATAGTAACATAAGTTGTAAAGGAAGCCATTTGGGAGAAAGGTCTAATTGAAGAGTTGGGTATACAAATGGAAGAAACAACCTTCTATTGTGATAGTTAAAGTGTTATACATCTAATAAAAATCTAATGTATCATGAAAGAACTAAGTATATTGATGTTCGAATGCACTTTATTAGAGATATCATAAAGAGAGTAATTATTAGAGTGGAGAAAATACCCACAGCAAATAAGTTGACAGACATGGTGACGAACCCAGTTCCAATATTGTTCTACCTTTACTGCAAGTTGAATTGTTGTATGTTCTTCTCCTTGTAGTCATAGAAGTTGCATGATTTCGATTATTCAGTGGCTAATGCTCCATGTTTGATTGTTTGCATTCAGACCATTCATGTTATTTTGCTCCACAACCCTCACATTTTGCAATTGAAGACCCAACATCACAAACATTATATTTTTACAGCTTTCCAAACCTTTGAGAAAGGTTATCAAGCGTAGAAAGTACCTCGTCCATTTGATTTTCTACATGTTGTGCACTAGAGTTTCTCCTTGGATGGTCTCTCCTCTCATTCGCCCATTTGTGATGATTGGAAACCACATTCTCTATGATTTTTCAAGCAATGTCAATTCTTTTTCACATAAAGGCACCACCTACTAAAGAGTCTAGCAATTGTTGTATGGAAAGTCTAGGCCACTGTAGAAGGTTTGGACTAACATCCATGGTGGAATACCATGATGAGAATAAGCTTAAGTTAGCTCATTTAATATGTCCCAAGCTTCAGAGATTGACTCATCATCCTTTTGACTGAAGTTTTGGATGAGGTGCCTATAGTGCACAGTCTTGAATGAAGGGAAATATTTATTGAGAAAAGCGTCCTCCAAAGTTCGCCAAGTTTCTTGAGTTTCAACAGTTTGGTTTCTCACCCACATTTTAGCTTTGTCTCAGAGGAAATATGAGAACATGCGGAGAAGAATGACATGTTCAGAAGCCTCGTGGATCCTTACAGTCTCATAGAATTCCAAGAACTTATCAATATGAGCATTTGGATCTTCATGAGCTCCTCCTTCAAATTGGTTTGCATCATCATTTGGATCATATCATATGGCAAAGGAAACTACTCTGTCTCAATAGTTGGTCAGATTATTCTAGGACAAATACTACGAGAATTAGGGGCTGCGTAATGACGAAGTGGTTTTTTACCTTGTTAACCATTGTTCGTATACGTGCACATCATTCTCTTGCTCTTTCTCTTTGTTGCCTTCTTCTACGAAAAGTTCTTTTTGGTTCTACATCAACAAATCTAGTTCCAGAGTCACTTGAACTTTTCATAAACCAAAGTGGCAACCTGCAGATGTACCAAGAAAGGGGGAAATGCGTAATACAATAGAGTAAACTGATAAAATAATTGAAAATCAAAGAAATTTTGATACAATCCTCAAAAACGACACCAAAAAATTGATAGAATCATGTGCCTTCACTTTTTGTCGCTTTTCTTCATTCTAGGCTCAATGGCATCCTTCATTATGCCTGATTCCATGCTCTAAACTTTATTTGGTCCATTAATTGGCCTTCCCATTGTCTAAACACCTATTTCATTTGTTCATGCATCTAAAGTTTGCTCTTTTTAGCTTGGATCGATTTATACTGTACAACACAACTAAAGATAAATAAAGGCTAAAAACTATCTTAAATTTCTAATTTTTTTTCTAGAATGCGAGTTAAATGCAATGCAAATATAGCACAATTTTACACTCATCAATGTACCAAATGAATATCTCACAAATCAGAATGATGATTATGATGCATATGAGATTAACATTTAAACATGACTTCATGATTTTGATGCATTAATTTTCATACATGACTTCATGATTTTGATTTATTAAACAAGGTTAAACTCATGTCATTTCAAATCATGCATCATACATTAGTAAATCATGTTAGAGGTTCATAACATATCAATTAAGTGTTTTTTAGAAAACGGTTAATCGATTAACACTGCAACAAATTTTGTATTTAGTGGAGGTTTTATATGCGATTAGTGGAGGTTTTAAACCTCCACAATATAACTAGTGGATGTTTCAAAAATCGCTACAATTATAACCGCTAGAAGCGTTTTGTGGAGGTTTTAGAAAGCATTTGGTATCAATTAATTCTCAGCGGTTTATTTGTGGATGTTTTTAACCTCCACATTTTGAGGAGGTTTTTGCGGCATTTATTGTGGAGGTTATAAACCTCCATAATATGAGGAGTTTTTTGTAATGTTTACCATGGAAGATTTAAACTACCACTATTTAAGAAGTTTAATTGTGGAGATTTTCAACCTTCACTATTCAAAATAACATATGGAGAGATGCTGAAAGGTAACTATGATATGTTTCTAGAGGATTTTCATCTCAATTTAATTTTATTATTTTCACAACTTTGATCTCATTAATTTATAATTATTATTCAAATATACAATTTTAAATACAAATTTTCTTAGTAATACTAAAATATCATTGCAAATAACTAAGATAGTGTAACAGAGTTGAAAGAATTATAGTTCATCCTTCATTATAAATCCAAATACACCATAAAATCTCAAAAACATAAATGTAGTCTTATATAACATTTTAAAAACAAAATACGTAACAATACAAAGTTCCAACTCTTATTAATTCTATGGATTTCCCTGTTTCTCCAAGTTCAAGTTTAAAAGATGAAGTACTGACCTACTTAAGGGATCCACACAACATATGTCAGACAAACATGTACCACAATTGAGTTCAGTTCTGTTCTCATCACAAGCAACATCGGGCTTTCAATGTCATATAGGACCTTCCGTGGAGTGCCCTCTAAATGAAACTTCTGCACATTAAGACATCAACATAGACAAGAACCACAAACAAAATCAAATCAGGAATGCTAACAATAGTTATTTGGCTTACTTCTAATATCTAAGTGATAAAAATGACAAGGGGGGAGAAATCAAGGAACAAGAAAAGTAGTAGAGTAGACACCATTAAGAAACAGGACCAACAAGAATTATGTAAGATACGGAAAGAGTCTCTCTAAAGAAATTAGACCATTTTTATTTTCTTCTCTACCTAGTGTCTCTCCCTAAGCATGTTACATAAGTCAAACTAACCCACAGTAATCATAACATGTATATCATATACTTAAAAGCATGGCAAATTAACCTAACCATGGTATTGAGGATGATATATTACATCCTGGTACAAATTGAAAAAATACACAAAGTTGCTATCATAGAACCCTCCAACACTTGTCCTAAAAGTCCATGTACCAATACCAAGGGAAACAAAATTATTTGCAGTCTACGTAGCAATTGATATATGCTTACAGAGTGAAAGTATAACACACAACAAAGATAATAACAAAGATAATGTAGATACCTTCCAAGAAAATAGAACAGACGAAAGAGTGAAAAGGCCATCACCTGGAATCAATTGCTAACATGCCTCCAGGAAGATCTCTTGGGTTTCCACTATTAGATAGTTCAACATGTGTTATGGGAAAAAACCTACAATGGTGCATAGAGAAAAAAGAAGGAAGCTTAGTACCAAATAATATACAGACTTAAGGACAATTACAATTGAGTGACAGCTAGTTCTTGACTTGTAATTAATGATTATTCAGTTCTGGATATGCATTAATCAATCAAACCAGAAATACTCCTCAATGACACTGTCACATAAAAATAAAAAGACAAAAGACAATAAATAGCACCATGAATTATTACTTAATATATGTTTACATTTCCATACTCACCATTCACTGCCAATTCAATAGATGTCTCCTAAAACCAAAAATCAATAGCACCATGAATTATTAATTAATAGTAACAAAAGCATGGCATATGTTGCATAGAAGTTCAGATTTTGCTTGAGCTATAATACAAAAATAAAATAAAATGGAGAGTAATTACATCATTAATTAATTACAACACAAACATAGCATATATGATAAACAGGTTCATAATTTAGTTGAGTTATACAACAAAAAAGAATAAGAAAAATGGTTTGAGATTCTAAATTCAATCAGCAAACCCAACCTCGTAAAACGAAAGCTACAGAGATTCCTCAGAATACACATCTATTTACTATTTAACAAAAAAAACTCCTACACATACATGTGTCATCACCTCATTGATTTGACACATCATTTATCACATGTGTCATGACCTTTAATCTATGTTTTTCCTCCAAAAAATTCTTGCCAACAAACCTCTTTCATATACATATGTCATCACCTCATTGAATTGCATCATCATCTATGACCTGTGTCATGACCTCATTGAATCTATGTTTTTTCCCTCCAAAAATTATCTTCTGCACATATATGTGTCATCACCTGAATTGTCACATCATCTATGATATATGTCATGACCTCATTATTATATATGAAAAAAAATACTATCAATAATTCAATATGATTTACATTATTATTATTACACATTATTTTTATAATCTTAATACATAATATTAAACTTCCAAAAAGTTAACATGGTTAAATAATATTTTGCATAAATCATTTAATATTTTAGCTATAAAAAAGTTAATTATCTACAATTCAAAATGATTTACATTATTATTATAATCTGAATACATAAC
>NC_032022.1:11244205-11244612 GCF_001865875.1 Lupinus angustifolius | reverse complement strand
TGGTTAAATAATATTTTGCATAAATCATTTAATATTTTGGCTATTGTTAACGTGTTAACTATCAATAATTCAAAATTATTTACATTATTATTATTATTACACATTATTATTACAATCTGAATACATAACGTGTTCAAAATATTAAATGATTATTATTATTATAATCTGAATACATAAAATGTTCAAAATATTAAATGCTTCAAATATTAAACTTCCCAAAATTTAATGTGGTTAAATTAAGTATTAACAATTGTTACCTAAAAAAATTAACGTGCATAATAATTGTATAGGAAAAAATTAACGTTTTCAAAATATTAAATTCTAATAATGATAATAGCTAACTTTTAAAATATTAACTTTTAATTTCCACAATCTCCTTTTATTTTCATACTTATTAATCTCTCTTA
>NC_032022.1:11240576-11244105 GCF_001865875.1 Lupinus angustifolius | reverse complement strand
TGTTAATATTCTACATATACACTCAAAAATCAATGTTAATATTGCAACTATATAAATGGGGAAAAAATATAATGATTCAATACATAATTTATTAATATTATAAAATATATGTATATTATATTTGCATTATGCATAAACAAAGAAGCGATCCGTACAAGTGCACGGGTACACTACTAGTATTAATAAAAAGTAAGGCCATTATCATAATGTTGAACATGTCAATAAATTGACTATATAGATCTATAAATATAGATATTTTGTTACAAGATTCAGTTTCACTTCAACAGTTCAACCTATCCTCTGAATTATAATCTTCACTCCATCTCATATGTTATTAGAAATAATAAATGTTGCCACTTCCAGTTACAAATTAAATATTTAGATTAAAAAATAGCATTGGAACACAGATACCAAGAAATCCACACTGAACAGCAATCCAAATGTTCTTCATGGCAAAAAAAATGAAATACCAAAAATATTGAATCTTTTAAGTACGAGACAACACATGCATACGCCGCCCAAAAAAACTATTTCCAACCACTCCTATTAGATAGGACAACATTCTTTAGCTGAATGTGAATCTACAATGATATAAATATTAGCCGCCAGTTGAAAAAGGCGCTACTTGTTAATATTAGAATATGCAAACCCAACCATGAGTATTTGTAGACTGGCAGTGCAGACATCAAAACACCTCTCACTCTCATCATAAAATAAAACCAATATAAATCAGGTTTAGTGGCAATACAGTCCTCAACTAAACTAAAGTTCAAGTGGCTCTTTGTCAAGTTTTTAATCCTGGTAGTCATTTCTCATCAGTATAAACACCTCAAACAAATTGCAAAATCCACAACAGCAGATTTTTGGAGTCTAACCAATAGCATTATATCAAGGAAGGTGGATCAAGTGAGCCAATCCTTTAATTAAAAGTATATTATACACTATATTCAATTTTGTGAAGCCAAAAAAGCAACCTAGTCCCATAAAAATCAGTGAAAAGTAAAATTAAAAATCAAATGCTCTATTTCAATAAATAGACCATAGCAAACATCACACACCTCCATAAGTTTTACCCTCCATTCTGCCTAAAAGTAATTAGTAAGAAACACTTCAAATTACGGGGAAATAAAAACCTTGCAAGAAACACTTTAAATTATTCCAAATGGCACAGCAGTTGCCAAGCTCCTGTGACACAAACTGCTCTTTCCATTCCACGAAATAACTTCCGTTCACAGTCATCTAGTTAAATACACCAATAGCAAAAGTAATAAATAGTAGAAGTACACAAAGAGGGAGAGGATAGAGAATAGAGAATACACCAATAGCAGAAGTAATAAATATAGAGAGGTAAATATAATGGAGGTTGAAAACCTCCATAAATTAAATAAAAACATTTACTATATATCTAGTTAATTGTTTGGCCCGCCTCATTTGATTTATATGGGGAGATTTGAATAGCCTCCACAAGCTAATATAGTCGACTAATATTTCTATGGCGCAAGAAAATGACCAGCAAGGCTCATTTGGTCGTAACATTACTTAATGATAACTAATATGACTAATCGAGGAAATTGTGTTGGTATTGAATGAGAATTCCTTGAATGGGTTGATTATTGACATTGTTGGATGATATAACCGATGAATGCTTGAATATTTTGACAAATGCTGAACTGTTATGTTAATGATGAATTAATTGTCGCACTATGATAGAACTCTCATTATACATTCGCATGGCAATGCATATGAGTATTCTTGATGGAATTAAGATTGAAAGGTGGCGTTTCTGAGAATAATGGAACGAAAGAGAGGGAAAATGTTTTACAAAGTTTGTCACCAGCTAAGCTCTTTCAAAGAGTAATTTATAACATTTTTCAAAGAGATTGGAAAAGTGTTGTTTTCGAAAAATGAGTTCACATGTGGATTTTAATCAAAGGCATGATTTCCTAGGTAAAAAAGAAAGTGATTTGAGAAACAATATTTCTAAATTTATTATCCATAGTGTCAAGTTAGTATAATTTGTCTTGACTTACTATAAAATGAATCTTCTGGTCAAAATCCTATTTTACTATACTTGTCGTAATTACCCTGAAAAGTTTCCCTTCATTCTACTTAAAGAAACTGAAGCCATGTCTTACTTGGATCAAATGATCGATATCAATAGGTCTACTTTTGGTTTCATAGTCTATGGGAGGATACGACACTCCATAGATTGCATCGAGAACCTAGAGGGATACCCTGCCTATGTGACTTGATTGAGAGGACACTGTGGGTTGGGATTGATGTGTCAGGAATAGGATAGCTCTCATGCCCCGACGGATATCCTCGCAATGATGACGATGACCTTTAACACTCCTTTGAATGTATCGTGGTCTAGGTGATACAATGTCTATCCTTGTTGACTGGTGGTTAGTACGATGTTACCGAGTGCATGGTATTTCACCTACGAGTTACAAATGGTGAGCACAATGTGTTAGGTATCAGTGGCTAAAATACACCTAGAAGGGGGGTTGAATAGGTGTAGTGGTCAAAGTATCCGCTTTTCGTAAACAACATATAATTCTGAAAAACCCCTAGTTTAATCGATTAATGCAGAAAGAATAATCGATTAACTGCAACACTTTGATTAAAACAGCTCAGATCGCACAAACAGATTTAGTTTCTTGTACGACAAGCAATTGAGATCGAAGCAAATATACAGAGCTAACAGATATATCAGAGTTACAACAGTACAGTATAGAAACAGATTATTACAGTTAATACAACTATACAAAGCAATCAATTAAAGCAATAAAGAGAATAGGGAAAGAAAAGTGTGCAATAAGGTTTTTATCCTGGTTCGTTTGCGGGTCCACTTGCAAACTACATCCAGGCCTCCCGTCTGGTCAGGGAGATTTTTCTTCACTATAATCGAAATAAAATTTTACAAACAATTCTTTCAATTACAACACTTAGACACTTTCTTGGAAACTAAAGAACCTTATCCCTTGGTTTGACTCACTTCCTACCGCCCAAGAAAACCTTTCTTGCGGTGTAGCCCTAGCCACAAACCTATTCTTTCTATCAAGATTTCTAAGCTAATGAAGACGCAACTCAATCTCGTTGGTGGTAAGACACCTAGAGATTCCCAAAATTACAACACTTTTACAACAAGAATATAGAGTAATCTAAATAACGTTTTACAAACAATTCTTTCAATTACAACACTTAGACACTTTCTTGAAAACTAAAGAACCTTATCCCTTGGTTTGACTCCCTTCCTACCGCCCAAGAAAACCTTTCTTGCGGTGTAGCCCTAGCCACAAACCTATTCTTTCTATCAAGATTTCTAAGCTAATGAAGACGCAACTCAATCTCGTTGGTGGTAAGACACCTAGAGATTTCCAAAATTGCAACACTTTTACAACAAGAATATAGAGTAATCTAAAGCACTTACAATGCTCAAATTAAAACAATTAAGACCTTACTCTACAACCCTAACACATGTCTCATATAAAATGATAATGCATGAGTTCAAAACAGCTTTTACAGA
>NC_032022.1:11219993-11240476 GCF_001865875.1 Lupinus angustifolius | reverse complement strand
ATATGTTATGCACTTAACTTATACATGTTCAACACTAAGTTTATGCCTAAGATGCACAGATAACATGTATATATATTATGCATGAACATATTATGAATGTCATATCTCAAAATAAAATGATTTAATGTATTATGCATATGAGACATGTATTGAGTTTACCTAAGCCTTAGACTCAACCTAAACTAATTACTAGTCTAAGTCTAATACCAATCTTGAGGTTTAAGCACGTTGATTTGTTGATGATCTTCAAGCTCTTATGAAACACAAATTGTCCTCATCAAAACACATAGTGGGCAAGCTTTCCAAAGTGCTCCTCTTGACATGTGCACTTTCACAATGTTGTATTCATCTTGTTTGCTTCCTAAGAACAACGTAGGACTGGTCAGGCTCAACTAGTGTGGGTATCATTACTATTATTTGATAGATGGACCCAGTTAGGAGACATTTCTCCATGCACTCATTTAGTGAGTCATTAACTATATCAGTGTAGACATTGAACATGGAATGTTCATCATGATTGTATTTATGAATTTTATTTATTATCAGCATATTTGTGTTATACATGTATAGAGACGCTTACTCTCTAGTTTAATATTATAGTTAGTGATGGTTTTGGATGTTCCATTGAGACCCCTTAATATGTGATAGAAGTGATACCTCTCCATTCCGGAGAGGTGGAGGTCGACCAGGACTGAGCGGTATTCTAGGAGACATAGACATCAAGAGTACTTTTACCGACTTTTTTAAATGACCACTCCCCCGTCCCACTATTGTGTCGGCGGTATATGTCATGAACATTTTGAATGAGTATGAGCTACGACAGAGATCTCCATCCCTGATAAGTGCCAAAAATACCTAATTTTGATATACATTTTAGGGCACTTATCCTATACAAATATGTGAAAACCAACTTAATTCCACACATTTTAAGTAAATTTTCATAATATTTAGATATGTTTTGTACATGTCTTTTCCAAACCTTCATGTGAGTTTTTAGGAGAAAAAGAGAAGAAAAATGAAGTGGAAATTCAAGCTAAAAATGTGTCCAAATCAAGCCAAGAAACAAAGCACAAGTGAGCTTAAGCTAGGCTGGCAAGTTGTGTGCTTAGCCTTAAGCATGACTCAACACACTTGGTCCTGATTGGAATCATGGAGTCAACATGAAGTTGCTCAAGCAGACAGTTTAGTGTGACAAAGACATGCCCAGTGTGAGGTGGCAAGCTACTTGGCACAAGCTCACACGCTCAAAGCACACACCAAGTGCTCAATGAGCAGCTTAGGATGACACCTTGACCGCCCTACACAACACCAATCAATTGGCCAAGTCAGGCAAGCACCAAGCTGACCAAGACAACATGTCCAAGCAGGCAGCTCAACGGGTCCATATAGGCGCCTAACGCCAGATCAATATGCAAGTAGCTCAAGTTGCCTTAACACCTAAGAAATGTTCAGCTCATGCATGACATCATATGAAGTAGCCCTCCCTAGCCTGCTCAGAATAGCTCACCATAGCTAGACCAAAATAGCCTACAATAGCTTGGAGGAGTCAGGCACAAGCAGGTGACTACATAGCTTGGTCAAGTGGCCAAACCCATGCTGAAGGGTTTGTTCAGGCGTCTGGTGCATGGAAAGAGGGGCTAGGCAGTTCACATAGCCTATAAATACCATGCACTTCTCCACTTTAAAGGCATTCATTCCTTCATCAAGACATTCACACTTCTTCTTCTTTTTCTCATTCTGAAATTCTTGGAGCACCTTGGCAAATGAGATGCAAAAACATGATTTTGTAATAACATTTAGAACCAAAAGCATCTAATCCTTGGATAGATAGCTAATGCTCCTAAATCGGTTTGGATTATGGTATAACATAATTTCTTAACTTTCTTTGTAACATCTTTTGAATTCATTTTATACAAGTTATTACTTTGGATATTTTTTATACATTAAGAAGTTCTTAATGCGGTTTTAGATTGATCACGTAAAACATGATTTCAAGATCGAAAATGCTTCTTCTTAAACTCTTGATAAGTGAACTAAAAAGTAGAACATACACCTTAGTTTCCGTGCCATGTTAAACATCTTTTTAAGCAACTTGTATTCAAGGCTAAGCAATGTTAATAGAGCTTGAAGTAAGGTGTGACAATCTGCTGTGACGAGTGGCTATTAACTGTTGTTCAGTGTATTATACAAGGTTTGAAAATCAACTTTTCCAGGCAGGGAATCTGGGGAAAAGTTACGAATCTAGTGTATGGAAATAGCCAAGGTATAACACATAACTTGCATAAAGTTTCCAAAACAACTTTGTTAAGAAATTCTTCCATCATTCAAATCATTTTTCTCCTCAAGAATTTGTAAATATTAGTTTATCATTTCATTTACATTTATGCAACAACAAAATTATAAAAACCATCCAAAAAGTTATTAATCATCATTTTTGATATATTATGCTTATATAATTCTCTTTTAGTAGGCAATTCCCTGTGGTTCGAAATGACCATATATTATACTAAAATTGAATCTTGAAAGAGATGCAAATAACTTTTACATTTTACTTTTACATTTTTGTCATTTACTTTCTGCAACTAACTCTTTCTTTTCCTCATATACATTCAGTCATTTAAATTCTACAACTAACTTCTAATTCTTTTTATTTTATTTTTTATTTACTTTCTGTCATTACTTTTTTGCACATACTAAGATTGTACCAATTTATTTATTTCTTTATTATTTTAATCTTTATACCAACCTTTCGCAAAAAAATGATACGGTTAACTTTGATACTAACCTTTCATAAGAAATGGTGTTGTTAACTTACTAAAAAGAGACCAACCTTTTATGGTACTGTTAATTCAACCCAAAATGGAGTAAATAAATAAAGCCATCACTCACTCAACTTGCAAACAAATTATTCTCTTTAAACAAATTGGCGTCATTGTCGAAGAATTGCTTTTATAATAGAAATTATTATATTATATATTATATCATTAATAATTGTGTATAGACATTTTTTTACATTTTGTACAAATTAAATTTCGATTTGTATAAAGATGTAGATTACAAATTTTTAAAAAAATTCTATTTCTTTTCTTACTAATATTTTGTTTTGGAAATAGACAGATTTCCTTTTGTACATGAATTGTAGGAACAAATCAGCAGAACTTTGGCATGATCTAGAGTTGGAAAAAACTCTTAGGCCGAAAAAGAAAGCACAAAGGAAAGCAAATAAAAACAAGTCTATTCGTGAAGAAGCTCAATATTCACACTCTACAATGGCCAACAACTAACATACTGCTGACGGTTCGAGGGCAGAAAACCAGCCCACTGTAGATGGCTTTATCAGTTTTAGACCAAGGAACATGATCCGTATAGGCAAGCCATCAGGCACAGAAAGGCCTCCTGAGATGAAGTATGGATTGGTACAGCTGATGTATGCCAATCCAATTGCTAGTTTAGATCATGAAAATCCTTATAACCATATGACAAAATTTTATGAATTGGTCGGAACTGTTGGAATATCTAAGGCAAAAGAAGAGACCATTTTGCTAAGGCTTTTTCCTTTGACTCTCATTAAGAAAGCCACATAATGGGTTTTGGATCTTCCTCCACATCTTCAGAACAAATGGAACCTAGTGGAGGAGAAGTTCACGAGCATATACTTTTCGCAAGGGAAGTTTATGGATTTGAAGACAACCATCTCAACTTTTGTGCAATCAGATGGAGAAAGTCTTTGTGAATCCTGGAATAGATTTAAATCTATGCTAAGAAAATGTATGAATCATGGGTTCGATGTTTAGACCCAAATCCATATCTTCATAAATGGATTACAACTGCAGCGCAAGTGGATTTTAAATGAAACCGTGCGACGATAGCTAATGACAAAACCTTTGCATGAAGCTATTAACATCATTGAGTCAATGACATTAAATGATAAAAAAATTCAACACCAAAGAGGACGACAACTAAGGAGAGGTGAAATTCTTGAGATAGGACCAACAGACGCTGTGTTGGCTCAATACAAACTACTTCGACAACAGTTGGATGAGGTGAACCATAAATGGAATGAACTACATAGACAATTGAGAGAATCATCAAGGAAGCAACATCTTTAGGTGTGATAACTGTGCTGAGGAACATGAAGCAGACCATTGTCATCTCCAAAATGAAGATGTCCATTTTGTTGCTAACCCGCCAAGAAAGAATTATCAGAGTAATTACCCAGGGGGATAATAATCATTATAAAGGAAAACAGCCTTGGAGACAGGACAACCCTCAGAAACCACCACCTTAGTTTTACCAAAGGAACAATCAGTTCCAGGATCGGACACAAGATAAGAATGCTAAATTAGAGGACACGTTGAACCGATTCATGCAGATGACGATGTCCAATCAGAATAATACAAATGCTTCTCTATGGAATATGGAAATATAGATGGGGCAACTTGCCAAACAGTTGGTTGAGAGTCAGAAATTAACTTTCTCAACCAACACTAAAGTCAATCCAAGAGAACACTATAATGCTATCCTGAGGGGTGAAGTTAGCCCTTTATAGCAATAAAAGGTGGTGGATTAAAATCTCATTAGGCAACATGGGTCAAGCTAATGACATTAAAGAAACGGTTGTTGGGAGGCAACATAGTGTATTTTGAAACAAATATATTATATATATATTTATATATCTTTTCAATTTCATACTTCTCTTTTATTTTATTCCTTTTATTTTATATTTAGAAAAATAAGTTCACCAATTAAAAAGAGAGCAATAAGAGAAAATAAAATTTAGGCCATAAAATGAAAAGGTATTATTTTAAAAAAAATAAAGAAATTTTTTTAGTGGCCATATGATATCTTAGAAAAACAACCATGTAAAAAATCAAAAAGCTGGAAAAGTACAAAGAAAGTGATTGGGCCAAGCTAAGCCAAGCCCAGCCGAGCCAAGGCTAGACAGCTCAGCCATCACGGCCAGGCTAGGGGCGCCCAACGTCCAGCGAGGCATGCCACATGGTTGGCCAAGGGACAAAATCCCTTCAAAAGAAGATTTCCTCTTATCATTTTATCCCTTGATTACCTCACCTTTTTGACAACTTTAAATACTTCGTACGACTCATAACTCTCATTTTGATTTTTTTTCCATTCTCTCGAGAAGCTCTTAAAACCTCTCAAAAGTTCAAGCTTCATTCTCTCATCGTTTAAGTATCTCATTCTTCTTCTTATAAAGCTTTGTTTTTCATTAGATTATGTTCTTCCTTGAAACGTTTTGTTTGGGAAAATTTCTACAAACAAAATCAAAATGTTTTCAAGCAAATCCCAAATCAAAAGTTTCAAAAAGTGAAGACATGATTGTTTTGAAATTAAATATGTGTGGTTGTTATGTTGAAGACATGATTTTAAAGATGAAGCAAGCTCTCACAAAAATGCTTAAAAAGTGAAGAAAATCCATGTTTTGACGTAGAAAAAATTTCTATATTTTCTAACACAAACATGCCTTCGGTTAAACCACATTTTTTATGGTCATTTTTCCTTAAAATAACTTAGTTTCATAAAGAGCGGCTAAGTAAAAATGGGGCTGCTGTTAGGCCACTCAAATTTGATTTCAAAAATGGTTCAATTGAATGGTAAATATGCTTGGAGGATGAGAATTAGTTTCTAGCCAAAATCATGCTTAAATTTTCAAATTGAAGCCACATTAAAATTCAGTTTTGTGGCTGGACAATTTACTTCAGCATGGCATAAAACTCATTTGAGACATGCAGAAAGGAAAATTAACCATTAAAATCCATAGGTGCAAAGTTTGACTCTTTTGAAAGTTTTGCAAAATTTCTTGCAGTGATGTTTTGTCTTGTTGATTATCATGAACCCAATTTTTTTACTTGGAGTAATGTGTTGAAAATGTTGAATAAATTATGTTTATGGTGCTGTTTTGAGTTGCTAAAATAATATAAGCCATCCCACAAAAGTTTTGAAACACTTTCTTAACTTGGATGTTATGCTCAAACCAAGACTTGAGTTTAAAACTTGTTTCAACACCATTTGTGAAAATTGTTGATCAATCACCTTCAAATAATGCCTTGAATTTATGTGATTAACTCCTAGAATTGGAAATTGCATGTTAATAAAATTTTGTAGGATTAGAAGACATTCTTCAAGCAAAGGCAAGAAGGTTGCCAAAGAGTCCAAATCAACCTCCAAAGCAACAAGTTTTACTCTAAAGGAGCAAAGCAAAAGTTCAAGGAGATTACTTTTAAAAGTGAACTAATTTTGGAAAAAAAATTGTCACTTAAAAAGAAGAAGATTTCTGTGGGTTCAACTTCTTGGTGGACAATATGGATGGCAAAGAGTTGCACAACCCAACAAGATGTTCTCTTTGGACATAGTCAAACAATTTTATGCATACTCCACAAGGCTGCTCATAGTTGATGACAATCATTAGAAGATACTCTAGGTTTCAGACCAAGATTGTATCTAAATATAAGATATTTTTACTCCTTCAGAGCTTTATTTGTAATTAAAAGAGATTATGAGCCATAATGATTTTATGTGTAGCTAATAACTCGGAAAGACTATGCGGAAAGAGAATTCTTTACTGATATTCATACTGAGAATTACAACTTTTCTATTCTTTTTTCTGGTTACATAATCGCTCAACATTCTCTGGACGCAGCAATCCTCCATTTCCTGAGTTTCCAAGCTAGCTTGTCGCAGGTTTCGTAGAATGCCCTCATGGCTATGCATAGCTCAATTTCTGGATACTTTTTCATCTCTTGACGAGCATCATCAAAAGTTCTCAACCAATCCTTTGTGAAATCCCCAAGACCCTCAATTATCTGTCTACACCTTCCTTCTCATTTGTCTTTGTCCTCTTTGCACTCTTGGAGTGTATCACTTCATTTGTGTGACAATTTCAGCTATATGGCCACGAACTCGTCGTAAGCCCTTTTGAGGTTCCTTATTTATTGAGAAAGATGAGCTTTGTCACGATTCCCCTCAGATAATGCCTAATAATGAGCTTTTCCCACCTCCTCCATTGTAGCTTTCAATCGATCCTCCTTGTTCCAGGTTTGTTCTAAGGTTGTCTGATACTCTTTCACGGTAGCCCATGTCCGACTCTCATCATTTTGGTTTTCCTGTATGATAGCTTGCAAATTTTCTACCTTTTCTTCTAGAGCATGGATGTTCCTCTGTGCAGTATGCAGGTCACGTCCTCAGGCTTTCAATTGGTCGCCCATATCAGCCATTCTTTCGTCACTTTCCCTTCTAGATCTGATCAGTTCAACTATCTTCTCATCTTTCTCTTTTCCAGCTCTGATGAGACGGTACTTATTGATGATGAGCAATACTAGCATAGTCTGTCTTTAGGCTGATTTCCTCTTTCTTTTGCATAGCGATTATTTTGTCGAGTTTTTCAACAGTCAACTTATACTTTTCAATCTGGTGTTAGACCTCTTCCAATTTGGCTTTTAGGAGTTTATTCTTCCCTGTTAGTAACGATTCAGTCTGGGATGGACTAGACGGTTCTTGTGGAGTGTCAGCAACAGGGATTGCTTTGCCTTTCCTTCTCTCACTTTGTCACAATTTATATTCATCGGTGTAGAAGGCTTTGTGTTCTCATAATTCGTTCTTTCCTGAGAGGTGGATCTTTTTCAATGAGTTCCTTACGGCGTCTAGGGTCTTATTAGTAATGTCCTTGTCTTTATACCAACTCACAAATCCTTTTAGTTGTTCTTCACGGACTAGTACCATGCCCCATTTCACTTGGCCAAGTACTAAGACTGGTGTGACAGTAATGCAACCTCAGGGACCCATTAGAACCATGTTAGAATAATCTCCACACGACTACATTATCTTGTCATGTCTATTATACATGTTACAATTGGTCCCGAAATTCTTGGAGGTAACTTCCTTGAATAATGTTTCCCATTCAGATAGTTGCATTGGTTAGACGAAGGTATTTTGGAACCAACAACGAGGATATTGAATCCAATTTTTATATTGGTGATGCTTAAACATGGTCATCATCCATACATACAACAATTGTTCACAATATCACAGTTTGGGGGTACCCCTTTCATAACATCTTTGGAAGGCGAGAATAGTGTCTAATAATATGGCTGGAACTGGGTTAACCGCAAACTTCTTGAACTTCATCAGGACATCAATGACACCCGGATCCACCATATCATTAACAAAAGGAAAGAGAACTTTGTCGTATATGACTAAGGCAAATGCTGGATTAAACGAATCCCAACTCCCTTGTTCTACAACTTGGTCAATATGTTTTTTCAAGAACCTCCATTTCAATCCATAATATGGCCCTTGATTAATTATGTTGGAAGCTGTTAGGGACACGCCGACCAATTCTATGATAAGATCCTCATCGATATTATGAGCACCTTCGAATAAGTATACTCTCAGCCGATTGGGTACATCAATCTCTAAAAGGACCTCATATTCTTCGATGGTCGGAGAAGCATCTACATTTGGAAATTCAAAAATACGCAGAGTTGGATTCCTATACTTTGTCATGACCCCCATAGCTTTCAAAGCATCAACATCAACATGAATAACGAGAAGGTCTATCAATCTTCCATACTCTTTTGTAAAAAAAAATTTAATATCTTTGGGAATCCTGGGGATGAGATCAACCAAATAAGCCACATTGATGATTTGCAACTCAAATTTGAACATATTCCTCACTGATAGAGTGCTTGTAGAATCTGTCACTTGAGAACTAGCCATTATGTCTTACTATACCAAAAAATTCTCAAAATCAAGGAACCTGAAAAAACTAAAATAAATAAATATGTTAAGCAATTACGTGATAAATGAATGTATGAATGATATGTATAGTTCATACTCCTTAGGGGGAAACCCCATTTTTTGGTAACACAACCTTATTCATATTAAATTTGAAGTTAAGACTTATATGGATAAAACTGATATAACTCCAAACTTTAAAAAAATGATATAAGTTGATCCCTAGGGCCTCGAGCTCATCAATGGCCATGCTTTAAATGAAAGTTATTGTGGTCTAGGATTAAACAAGATAACCCTATTGTGATATGAGTTTTATTCGTAGGACACTTAGTCCATTGTTGGGCATGCTACAATATGAAAATTATTCCTAAGGCGTTAGCCCATTGTTGGGAACGTAATAAACGTTAGTCATTATGTGGCATAAGGACATCAAAGTGCAAAGATGTCCTTGTACCACTTAGGCATGGGTGACATATTCATCTAAACTAGGGATGGCTAGTCTCTTTATGTTATGAAATAAAATGATAATTGGAGATATAAATGTTCTGATTCCTTGTCTTATATTTGGTATTTCCTATAAGGTTTTCGGAATGTCTAGAGGTCAAAAATGTAGGGTGAGGAACTATGTTTTATTTAAAGAGGACTCGATATCAGATTGCATCCAATCTCAAAAGAAAGGAAACCCAAAATATCGTAGGTTAGAAACAATAGGAGTCTGGCCCCTCGAGCGTCTAACTCACAATACCTGGTAACAATCTCGGTGATTCATCATGCTTATACCAGTAAGATCGAATATAACACCAGGCAAAGCAAATGTCCATTCTATCTCAAACTAAATCTCTAATACCTGGGTATTGGGCATATGTGTGTCTTTACTCAAGTGTACCATGTTGGTGTGTGAGGAAGCATACAAACCTTTTGTTTCACAAAAAAGAATTCCCATCCCAAAAGCTGCAACAATAATTAAGCAGGGAGTTCATAGATACAAAATATAATAAAATTAAAACAAATAATAAATGTAAAAATGCAAACAAAAAATGGGTATATAAGTCCATGAGTTAGTGGCTCTAGGCCTGATGCTCTTATGGGTATCCCTAACAGAGTCGCCAGCTGTCGCGACCCGATTTTTGGTTGGAAGTCCGACCCTACGACTAAGGAAGAGGCGAACTCGATTTCTACTTCTTCCAAATCATTTGGAGTTGTCACTACGCTTTTTGTGGTGAAAATGTAGAAAACTCTTTTTATGCCCGAATTCGGATAATTTGGTCTTTAAACAAAGATTCTGGGCTCCGGAGTCGATTACGGATCGAAGAAGGTATTAGCATTTCGTCTGCCCGTACTAAAACGGTACCCTCGCTAATCACATGGACTGTTATACCCTTAAAAATTATTTATTTAAAATTCAATTACTAAAACAATATATTTCTATTTTTTGTGTTTGATAAAGGTTTATCTTATTCCTACACAAACCTAGGTGCAATTGAAAAATCAAGACTACGTAGTTCTGGTTTGAAAATTGGTACTAATTTGTTTAATTTAAAAAATATAACTTGAATTTTATCCAGACAAGATGAAGCAGCGGAAACTAATGTCCACACCGCATCAAATCCCAAAGAAATATTTGAAATATAGTTAAAAAATTTATCGCTCTCAAGACTGATGAAGCAGTAGAAACTAATGACTACGCCGTATAAATCCCAAAGAAACATTTGAAATATAGTTAAAAACAATTATCGTTCTCAATACTGATGAAGTAATAGAAACTAATGTCCACACCGTATTAAATCTCAAAGATATTTTTTAAAAGTAATTGAAATATTATTCTCATCAAGATAGATGAAGCAGCATAAAGTAATGTTCGCACCGCTTCAAATCTCAAGAAGATTTTTTAAAAGTAATTACTTTAGGATTGAATAGCCAAATCCCTTCAATCATGGTATTAAAAAAACTTGTATTTTTGGTTGCTTGATTATAAGTAAATTAACATAACACTGTTAACACAATCTGCAATCTCTAAACAGATTAATAGATTTCTTAAACTTTTATAGGATATTATTATAATCATACAATACTAGGTAGGAATCTAAAAATGGAAAAACTGAATAAAGGGTTAAAAAAAAAAGGAATGGATTAAAGGGAATTAAAATAAAAGGAGGAGGTTAATTAGAAGGGGTTGCTTTTGCTTCACCCTTATTTCACGATAGACTAGAAAAGGGAATGTAATCCCTAGCTTTGATCTTCTTCCTTTTTCTGTCCTATTTTATTTCATTTTCTCCAGCGGCAATTTTCTTCTCCCACAACGATTCGCTTCTCCCAGTGGTTGTTTGACTGATGAAGGTAGAAACCGTGGAGTCATTGATGGTGCCTCGATTGATGAAGGTGGAAACCACGGTGGGAATCCCCGATTGTCATCGTGGCTCAGAGAATGGGTAATTATCCTCCCTGTTTTAACGATCCCTCATCTTTTCTCTCATTTTTCACGATTTCTTATTGTTACTGATGCTCATTAATTCAGGGAGGTGAGGGTGAATTTAACTGATTCATGGTGGTGTTAAACATCTCCCTCACGGTGCGAAATTGACGGAGACAAAGGGCTTGGTAAGGAACGATATCCCTTATTTTTTTATTGTGTATGTCAAGTGGTCGGTGAATCTCAAAGTCCCAAACCATTTATTATTGTTCTTGATTTATTTCTTTTGTGCTAAATTTTTTGCATTTCAGTATTTGCATAGTATAATTTGTGTAACTGAAAAAAAAAACAAATTATGCTATAAATGGATGATGGGTTTTTTGAAGAAGCAAACAAAAAAATATTGAACAAGTTTCTTTCTATTTCATCATACTGTGTCTGCTGTTGTCAATGAGGATTATGAATTCATAAATTTTGTATAATGAGTTGCAAAAACCAGAACAAACATACATGAAGGTTTTTGAACCTTCAATCAAAGGATTATGATTAAGCAGGTTTTAGGCTTCATTTGGTTGCAAAAAGAAAATAAGAAGAGAGAAATAGATGAGAAAGAGAGTGAGGAGATAGAGAAAGAGGAAAAAATGTAGTAGATTTTTGTAATGTTTGACAGAAGAGAAGAAGGAAAGAAGATGAAGTGAAATATGCAGTTTCTTCTCTTTGGTCGGATAGAAAGTGATGGGAAAAAGTTGATGTTATATTTTGAGTGACAAAAATATCCCTAAATAAAGGAAAGTGAGGAAAGAAGTTGTTTTATTATTAATTAAAAATAAATGTTATAATTTTAAATTTTATTATATATATTTTATTATAATTTCAATTGTTTTTAATTAATATTTTTTTATATCTAAAAAAGATTTATGTATGTTACTAATATCTACTAATAGTTAAGAATTTTTTACAATATCACTGTATCATCCCTCTTAATTCAATCATCATTCACTATTAATTCAATCATCATTCACTATTAATTCAATCACCATTCACTATTAATACAAAAGAATGATAAATGAGATATTGAATGTGTATAAACATAAATATTACACTCTTAAAACAAAGAAGTAGAGAAAAATTGAAGGGTATATTTGACATTTCATACAAAAATCACATTTCTCTCCACTTTTCCCTACTCTAATTCTGTCATACCAAATGAAGGCTAATAGGGTGTCATGCATTATAACAACAACTTATTCTTATTGTTCATAAGAAGGAACCATATCCCTAAGATTAGCCTTTCCCTTTTAACATTAGAATAAAAATGCTTGTACATTACATGTTAGGATTGCTGAAATTGGAGTGTTTGTTGTAGGAGTATTATATGACAGTTTCTCCCTTTATCCCTTGGATCCTTCCTTTTTTAGTTGGTTTGCACAATGTTCTCTTTTACCCAATGTGTCAAGTGATACCCTTTCTTTACTTTCATATTACTCTACTTTTGTATGCTTTTATTACTGCTATCACAATTTTTCTCTCTTTTGGATTTATCTCTCTTTTCGTGTAAATGTGTATGATTTTTTATTGTATGTGATAGATGGCCTTTTTATAGCTGGTTGTTGATGTGAAAAGCCTTTTGAGTTGTTCTTTTTTAGGCTCAGTAATGTGCCATGCTCTTTCATTTCTGATTTAATGCATTAAGGCTGAGTATGGATACTGATTGTAACTGAAAATAATAACTTATGATTTATTTAGTTGATTCCCACATTTAATTCGCTTGCTGATTTCTTGTTGATGTGTAACTGAAATTTATTTATTTGATTTTGCATGTGCCTCTCGGTTATGTCTTCTTTTCTTCTTAATATTCCATTATACTTATTACTTGCTCATCATTGCTGCTCCATTATTACTGTAAAAATATGTAACTATAAGGGGAATAATTCCTGGTTTGTAACTGCTTGATGATTTCCTCTGAACTCTTGCTGATTGATATGGCTGATTTTCTTTTCTCTTTTATGCAATTTCATTAATGTCTCAGATTGCAACCCATGACAAAAGGAAGAATATATGGTTGAAGCTGGAACATGAGACACAACTTATATTTTCCTGAATGTCTTCAATGAACTCCTTTTTTGAAGAATTGTTCCATTGCTTGTATATTATGTTCTATGTACAATTTATTCTAAATCTGAGCCACTATTGTAGGATAATGACAATTTTATGAGGCCCGGATCACCATTGTGACTATTAAGTGGTGCAGGTTCCTGAGTAATCTTATGCCCATGTTGTGATCTTCAGGAAAAATAATCAAACAGTGCTTTAATTCTCAATTTGTGTATATTATTATTATCATAACATATTCCTAGCATCCTAGTTTGGTAGATGAATATTGAATTGCTTACACCAGTAACAACAGTTAAAAAAAGGAAGAGTTAGATGGTAGCAACTATAAAATTTACACATCATATTTTAATCTGAACATGAAAAGGTGATTTAGAAAGAAAATACGAAGCTGGAATTTTTTTAGTTGAGCATCAAATTGCCTTTTTTAGATTATCCACCACACTGAATGTGGTAATAATCTAAAACGTAAGAGTATTGTCAATAAGTCCCAAAACATATCATTGTATTATGTATCACTTATAACGACTAGCAAACATCATGAAAAAGATATTGGATGGGACAAAACAGATTGTTCACAACTGCCCCTTTTATTTATTCCTTACTAGATAGTGAGGAAACCGAGGTTTGGGTGTTATTTTGGTAAGAAATTAATAAAGAAACGATCAATTTTGTTAAAAAATAGGTGAAAGTAGTGATCACGAAGCAAAAATCTAACGAAGATTGTGGTGTTATTAATGGAACATGAAACAGCAAAACTTAAAAGTGAAAATACAGGTCGGGTACTATTGGAACTCGAGATGATTAAAGGTAAATCTCAGAACGTCGATCGGATACTGCTGGAACTCGAGAAAATAATAGATAAAGACAAGAACGTAGATCGGGTATTGTCGAAACTCGAGACAATAAAAGGTAAATGCGAGAATGCAAGTCGAGTACTGCCGGAACTCGAGACAATAAAAGGGAAATGCGAAAACATAGGTTGAGTACTGCTGGAACTCGAGAACTCGAGACAATAATAGGTAAATGCGAGAACATAGGTCAGATACTGCCGGAACTCGAGACAATAAAAGGTAAAGGCGAGAACACAGGTTGGGTACTGCCGGAACTTGAGACGATAAAAGTTAAGTGCGAGAACGTACGTCGGTTAATGTCGGAACTGAAGACCATAAAAGGTAAATGCGAGAACGCGGGTCGGGTACTGCCAGAAATCGAGACAATAACAGGTAAATGCGAGAACGGAGGTCGGGTATTGCCGGAACTCAAGACAATAAAATTAAATGCAAGAACGCATGTCGGGTATTGTTGAAACTCGAGACGATAATAAATGCGAGACTTAACCCGTTGAAGGTATGTTTGGGAGAGATTGGGTCTACTTGAGCTAGCCTAACTTTCTACACATTAAGGCTCAAAAATAGTTTTGGAAATGAATTTGTGAATGGATGCATGATATGAATGAGATTTTTGTTTGCTTTATACGCATGAAGTGTGGAGTAATTGGTATTTACTCACGATGTTGGAATCACTATTAGCAAAATTATGATTCTTTTTGTTTTACAAGTAATGTCACCATTGCATTTGCTTTCGAGCATCCTTACATCTTGAAGTTCTGAATTCACTGAGTACTATAGCTCTAATTATAAATCTTTTTATATTGGTATGATTTCAGTTCTTCTTAATGTATAGCCAGCTCGCTCAATTATTTGTTTTTGATTGATTATTGTAAAAGATTATGTTATTAGTCATCAGAATAATTTTATAAATAAAAAAATTCATTCACTAAAATATGAGGGATAATGGACGAGATATGAAATTATATTGGTATTAACATATAAAAGTAAAACTTGAGGGGGGTTTTGGGAAGGGGTGTATGACATCTCTTTCAACTATCTATAGATATAGAAACATTAATTTTCACTCGCCAAGATTCGAACTCCGCCAAATTTTTGATCTCTTTAAATAATTTTCCCCAGTGTCTTACCGAAAGCTCAATTGTCCAACAAACTAGCCCCTACATTTTGCTAAGAATTTATTGGAAGAGAATTATCCAATAAATTGCCCCAGTATCTCGCTCATGAATCTGAAAGCTGTGAATTACCCAATAACCTGCTCTAGGACCTTTGCTAAGAATTTATTGGAGGAGCGTGCTCATCTAATAAATTTGCCCTAGTATCTTGTTTTGATGTTTTCCTTTCTAAATGATATCTTAGTGATCGCTCTTCTGATTGAGGACGACTTTCCCTGATTATAATCCCTAACTTTTGCTTAGGCCACCCTTTCAGGTTTTCGAGCTAATATGATGTTCTTTTTTCTCATTTTTACTCGTTAGAAACATTGGTGTGATAACCATATATAGTGAAAGTGATAATTTGCTAACATTAATGCATTAAAACATATCTTTTGGAGTCAGTTTGTTTTTTACCCTAGTGTGATCCCAAACAAATTATTCCTTAACAAAGACTTTTGAGCTTGAATTGTGGTCTGACTAAATGGTTTTCGAGAAAGTAGATATAAAGGCTCAAATTGTGTTTCCCTTCCCACTACATCTCCTTTTCTCCAATATCCCATTTCCAATTATTCCTGTTGTGTTTTTTTTGCTTTATTTTTTATTATTGATACGAGAGTTTGATGTGTTTTGTCCTAACTTTTGCCTAAGATCCATTAAAGATCTTAGCGGACCTATTTTTTTTTTTTTTCATTTTCCCTTTATTTTGGGATTTCTAGACTCTCACAATTTGGTTCAAAGCAACAATTTATGAATTTCAAGGAACATTGAAAAAACTACCCTTCATAATGGTTAGGCTCAAACAAGGGTGACTAGAGATATCTTCATAAGTATTTAGGGATTACAAAAAATCCTTGTGTCACTACAAAAATTATATGAGAATTCACACCTTATGGGATTTTGTCTACATCATTCTTCATTTTAATTTAAAACATGCATGCAAATTAAAACAATGATTGTGATCATTGCAGACATATTTCTACGATTTTGAGGTTCTCTTTTTTATTTTCTATATTATTTTTTGGAAATCATCTCAAGCATAGTACTTTTTCACTGCATCAAAATTTACAAAGACAAACGACTTCTCCATCCATGTTGGTCAGAATGAGAGCTCCTCCTGAGAATGCCTTCTTTACGACATACATGCCTTCATAATTGGGTGTCCAGTTTCCACGGTGATCTTTTTGAATAGGTAAAATCTTCTTGAGTACTAGATTACCTTCCTTAAACATTCGGGGACATACCTTTTTAGCATGAGCCCTCATAATCCTTCTCTGGTATAACTGACCATGACATATAACTGCCAACCTTTGTCCTTCGATAAGATTCAACTGACCATGTCAGGCTTGGACCTATTCTGCTTCTTCTAATTCTGCCTTAGCAAGCACTCTCAATGATGGGATTTCAACTTCTATGGGAAGTACTGCTTATATTCCATAAACCATAGAGTATGGTGTTTCCCCTGTTGATGTTCGAACAGAAGTCCGATATCCATGAAGAGCAAAGGGTAACATGTCATGCCAATCTCTGTAGGTCACCACCATCTTCTAGACTATCTTCTTTATATTATTATTTGCGGCTTCCACCTCTCCATTCATCTTAGGTCTTTACAGCGAAGAGGTGTGATGTTTGATTTTGAATTCTTCACACATCTCCATCATCATTTTGTTGTTGAGATTGGTGGCATTATCTATCATAATCTTCTACGGTAAGCCATAACGGCAGATCAACTCTTTTTCACAAACCTGAGCACCACCTTACGAGTCACACTCGCATATGAACTCGCTTCGACCCATTTGGTGAAATAGTCGATAACAACGAGGATGAAACAATGTTCATTGGAAGCTTTAGGTTTGATAGGCCTAATAACATCCATAACCCACATAGAAAATGGCCATGGTTCACACAAAACATTTAGCAAGTTGGGAGGAGCATTAATATTGTCGGTATAAATCTGGCATTTATGACATTTGCGCATATGATCACAACAATCGTTCTCAATTGTTAACTAGAAATAGCCTGCTCTCATGATTTTCTGAGCCATTGTGTGCCTGTTTGCATGAGTCCCAAATGTGCCTTCATGCACCTCTTAGATGATTTTCTCTGCTTCCTTGGCTTCTATACATCTTAGTAACACCATATCGTGGTTCCTCTTGTATAACTCATTTTCATTCAGGAAGAAACCCATGGCTATCCTTTGCAAAGTCCTTTTATCAATTTCGTGGCCTCAGTAGGATACTCCTTACTTTTGAGGTATGTCATTATGTCATAATACCAAGGCTTACCAAGACTTCCTTCTCAGTTCGGGGAGCTTGCATTTCAATTATAGCTTTGATCTTTTCAGGATCAACTTCTATGCCCTTCTAACTTACAATGAAACCCAAGACTTTACCAGATTTTACCCCAAAACTACACTTAGCCGGATTCAATTTGAGTTGATACTTTCATAAGCTTTCAAAAATTTTCTGCAGGTTAGCGACATGCTCATTTTCTTTCTTGGATTAAAAAATGATGTCATCAACATAGATTTCAACCTCTTTATGCATCATATCGTGGAAAATAGCTACCATGGCCCTTTGTTAGGTGGCCATACAATTCTTTAACCCGAATGGCATCACCTGATATTGAAATGTGCCCCATGGGGTGATGAAGGATGTTTTGTCTATGTCATATGGAGCGATTTTAATCTGTTGATATCCTGAGTATCTATCCATGAATGAGAATAAGGCATGATCTATTGTGCTATCGACTAAAACGTCGATGTGAGGTACATGAAAGTCATCTTTAGGATTGGCTTTGTTAAGGTCTCTATAGTGAACACATATTTGGACTTTCCCCCCTTTCTTTGGGACTACAACTATATTGGTAACACATTCACAATATGTAGACACCGTTACAAATTTGGCATCCAACCACTTCTCCACCTCTTCTTTCACTCTCAAAGAGATATTTGGCCTCATCCTTCGCACATTTTGTTTTACATGTTTAGAATTTGGTTTTAGTGGAAGTTTGTGTTCCACTAAATTCCATATAGACCCGACATTTCCTCATATGACCATGCGAATACATCCTTGTACTTATGGTGAAAAGACCTACGACTTGTTGCTTTATGTGTTCATTAAGAAAATCCAATGCTTGTATGTTTTGTGCTATGTACAATTTATTCTAAATCTGAGCCATTATTGTAGGATAATGACAACTTGTATGAGGTTTTGATCACCATTGTGACTATTAAGTGGTGCAAGTTCCTGAGTAATCTTATGCCCATGTTGTGATCTTCAGGAACAATATTCAAACACTGCTTTAATTCTCAATTTGTGTATATTATTATTATCATAACATATGCCTGACATCCTAGTTTAGTAGATGAATATTGAATTGCTTATACCAGTAACAACAACTAAAAAAGGAAGAGTGCAATGGTAGCAACTACAAAATTTACACATAATATTTTAATCTGAACATGAGAAGGTGATTTAGAAAGAAAATACAAAGATGGAAATTCCTTTTGTTGAGCATCAAATTGCCTTTTTTATATTATCCACCACACTAAGTATGGTAATAATCTAAAATGAAAGAGTATTGTAAATAAGTCCCAGAACATATCATTCTATTATGTATCAAATTGAGTGTATGAAAGATCTTATTTATGACCTTGAATGGGACAAAACTGAGTGTCCTCACCTTGTATTGGTTTCGTTTCGGTTTCTTTGTGCCTTTTTGCTATCTTCTTCTCTTTGGGTGCCATGATTAATTATAAAAGGAGAGAATGAAATAGAAAAATAGATATAACCACAACATATATAGATTCAAAGGGAAAGAGAATGACTACCTCCTTCTTTGGTAGATCTGAAACCATTAATTTGCATAGAAACGAAGAGACACATACAATACTCCATCATTAATTTTTCTGATATGTAAACGTCGTATCCAAGCAACAACGCTCATATAAGAAAGCGTTGTTACTAGGTCATCTTCAACAACGCCCCCTTAATACTACGCTGTTGAATATATGTAAATTAACAGCGTTGACTTAAAGGTGTGTTGTTAAGCAAAACACATTCAAGCCATAGCTAACATCACTCATGTTCAACAATGCTTGTTCACGCCTACACTGTTGAAGTTATATTCGCCCATCCAAATTGATAGCTCTTTCTTGAATGAGAGTTGTTGATGTTCTTCTGCCTCGTTTTTAACGATGTTATTCTAGCAAGCATGGTTGAATGACTGTGGTTTATTGCGATATATAGCATAGTGAAAGTACCTTTCTTAGAAGACTATACAATATCTTGATCTTGAAAGCGTGTCTTATAAGTCTTCAAGGTCTTCTCTCTTTTTCTTCTTTTTGGTGATTTTGGTGTGTTCATCAAAATTGTGCTAATGTCATAAACAAGATCTTCATAATTAGCATGAACAAATAGTGCAAGTCAAGATAGATGCGGCTCCGTGTAAAGAAAGGTGAGACTACAACTTCTATGTGTGTATGGGGACTGCCTTTGTCGAGGTAACGAACCCCATGCGCAAATTATTGTCCAGCTGAACCAAGAATATTATATATTGGGTAGTGGATTAAAAATTTATGCACTGAAACCGAGGGGCACAATAAAAGAAAACAAACAACTACACATGCACATACATGGAAAGGGATTTTTCTGTCCAATTTCACAAAATGAATTTCAAATGTGTGTAACCCTTATTTATAGAAGAAATCCTCATTCTCATCCTCATCCTCATCCTCATCCTCATCCTCACCCTAATTCTAATCTTAATCCTAATCCTAATCCTAATCCTGATCCTAATCCTAATCCTAATCCTGATCCTAATCCTAATCCTAATCCTGATCCTAATCCTAATCCTAATCCTGATCCTAATCCTAATCCTAATCCTGATCCTAATCCTAATCCTAATCCTGATCCTAATCCTAATCCTAATCCTGATCCTAATCCTAATCCTAATCCTGATCCTAATCCTAATCCTAATCCTGATCCTAATCCTAATCCTAATCCTGATCCTAATCCTAATCCTAATCCTGATCCTAATCCTAATCCTAATCCCAATCCTAATCCTTATCCTAATCCTAATTCTAATCCTAATCATATTCCTAATCATAATCCTAATCCTAATCCTAATCCTAATCCTAATCCTAATCCTAATCCTAATCCTAATCCTAATCCTAATCCTAATCCTAATCTTAATCCTAATCCT
>NC_032022.1:11158586-11219893 GCF_001865875.1 Lupinus angustifolius | reverse complement strand
CTAATCCTAATCCTAATCCAAATCCTAATCCTAATCCTAATCCTAATCCTAATCCTGATCCTGATCCTAATCCTAATCCTGATCCTAATCCTAATCCTGATCCTAATCCTAATCCTAATCCTAATCCTAATCCTAATCCTAATCCTCATCCTAATCCTAATCCTAATCCTAATCCTAATCCTAATCCTAATCCTAATCCTTATCCTAATGCTAATCATAATCCTAATCCTAATCCTAATCCTAGTCCACATCCTCATCCTCATCCTCATCCCCATCCTCATCCCCATCCTAATCCTAATCCTAATCCTAATCCTAATCCTAATCCTAATCCTAATCCTAATCCTAATCCTAATCCTAATCCTAATCATCATCCTCATCCTCATCCTCAATCCTAATCCTAATCCTAATCCTAATCGTAGTCCTCATCCTCATCCTAACCCTAATCCTAGTCCTCATCCTCATCCTAACCCTGATCCTAGTCCTCATCCTCATCCTCATCCTCATCCTCGTGCTCTTCCTCATCTTAATCCTAATCATAATCCTAATCCTATTCCTAATTGATGTGAACCCGAATAAACCTAAGGAAGACAATGAGGAATTAAGAGGCATAAGTGGACCCACGACAAGGGCAAGGGCCAAACGAGTTCACCATGCACTTAACCTACTAATTCAAGACATCAAGGGAATTACCCTTAGTTCAAACCAAGGGAGTCACCCCTTTTATTATATCACCATACATGAAGGCCAATGTGCGGAACACAAGCCCCAACCCTTTTAATAGGGCGCGACCATGTTTCTAAAACATGGCTAGAACACATTTATTGTGTCCTAAGTATTTTCATTCAAGCATTTAAGTTATCTCTTGTTTTTCAATTTCAGAATAAATGAAGCCTTGAAGTCAACTTGAGCATTTAGTACTAAGCATTCAAAGTTGCAGTCCACTTTCAAGCCAAGTAGGAATAAACTTTCAAAGGAACATGGACCAATTGAGTGAGCCATCCACATTTGAGTTCAGAATGCAAGTTGCTGTCCACTTTAATGTGATTACAAGTCAAGCATGGATGAGTACAAGGCTGCCATCCAAATTTGATGCATTCATGACTCATTCAAATGAATTTTCGTGCAAGGCATTCATCATACAACCCAAGTCATGGACACCATTGATTGAGCCGTCCAAGTTGAGTCAAATTACAAGGCTGTAGTCCAACAATTTAATACATTCAAGAATCATTCAAATGATTATTTGTGAAAAGCATTTACCATACAACCCAAGTCATGCACACCATTGATTGAGCCGTCCAACTTGAGTCAAATTACAAGGCTGTCGTCCAACAATTTAATACATTCAAGAATCATTCAAATGATTATTTGTGCAAAGCATTTAACAAGCACATTGAGTCTTGGAGGCAATTATTTTGTGAAAGACTCAATTCAAAGTACCTGAATTATGCATCAAAGAAGACTATGATTCCAAGGCTTAGATTTAAGGCTTTTTCATGGAAAATTAGAATGTCATTTATGTGTAGTTTTGAATTTTGTTTAGGATTTCGGTTGGACCTCTTTTACTCCCATGAGTTAGCCTATAATTGTAACATTTCGGCTTGAATGAGAACTAAGTTTGATTTTGAGTGAAATTACAAGGTTAATTCCTTTTGTGTGAGAGTGTTTCTTCTCCGCACTTCTTGGATGAACCAAGATTATAATTCTTATCAAGAACCACGTTCTTGTGGCGAATATCACCCGGCTTATCAACACCATTGTTGTGGCGCCTATCACCTTCATTCCTTTACCATCTTCTTTTATCCTAACTCATTTTCCTTCGGCCTAAATTTCATTTTCAAATACAACCACTCAAACCGTGGGTTCATTGCACCAAACAAGATAGATTGTTAAAAACAGGATCTCCTGAAGAGGTTCTCATCAAGTGGTATTCAGAGCTAAGGTTCTTGCTTGGTGTGTCAAAACATTTTCTTCTTGATTGGCCGTGAGTCACATTGTCTTTCTTACATTACGAAAACAAAAACCAAAAACACAAAGTGTCAAAATTTTCTTTTGTTGGCCGAGAGTCTTCATTATATTTCTTACATTCCAAAAACAAAAACGAACATATGTCATGCATGAGCTCATGTGCTTGGACTTAAAGTAAAGAATAGGAAAGTTGCTTAATGAGTTGGCCAAGCTTTCTTCATGGCTAAGTTTGGATGATCTGCATGGGCGCTTGGCCCATTGTGCACGACGCTTGGTTGTTTGGTTCCTTCATGGTGAAGGAACCTACCTTTCTTCAAGCTGAAGCGACCTTTGTTCCATGATTCTTTAGCTGATTTTAGTTGGTTACTTGGCACTTTGGGCATGATTTCTTCAAGTCTAGGTAAGCTTTTGAGTTGCGCTTTTTGTTTTTCATACCTAGCTTAGGTTTCTTCAAGGTGAGGAAAGGTACTTTTATTCAAGTATAAGTCATCTTTTTGGTTACAAGCTAAGCACATAGCATGCCATGCTTATCTTGTTTGTTTTGAGCATTTCTTTTTGAGCTTTTGGCTTGTGATTTGGCATGATCTTTTGGATATCTTTTGTATTCATTTTTTTATTCAATTTCCTACAAAATTCAAGGAAAACTTGGACAAGAGATGATCAAAAGTTATATTATTTAAACACACAAAATTTATCTAAAAATTGTTAAATTAAGTTGGTTTTCACATTTTGGCGTAGGATAAGGGTCATGAAAAGTGTATGAAATGTAGGTATTTTTGGCACTTATCCACTCCCCCAACTTAAGACTTTTTTCCCCAAACAAAAGTAAAATAACATCTACTTGGCTTTTGAAAAATTAATGTTAGACAAGATCAAAACTATGCTTCATTTTCAAAGCTTCATGAGATGTGTTTATGATAATGTGATTTTTACTCTTAATGCTTCAAACTAAGAATGAACACATCTTTTCAAAAACTCATTTAGCATTGAACTTATAAAAAATGTTATCAATCAAAGAGATGCATTTTCATACACTATTGAAGAATGGAACCAAATGGGTAAGTGTTTCACTCAAAACTCAACTTGTTTGGTTTGCAAGAATTTAATTTTGTTTTTCTTATCAACACTTACTTTGATTTCACACAATTTTCAAGGATCATTAAGGTCTTCCTTAGGTTCTAACGAGGCCTCACTATCAAAGAAAATTGGATTTGCAAGATTTAAAAAAATACTTCCAGTTAAAAAGAGAACAAAATGATTTATCTTTTTTAAATACATACTCTTTTTCAACTTTTTCACTTTTCTTATTTTTCTTACTTTCCTCATTGTTTTTCTTGACCTTTTGTTTAATTTTTCTTGATTTTTCTCAATCTCTTTTTACTCCTTTTTGTTTTCGGAGCATTCCTTTACTTTTTCGGAGAATTTTTATTTTGAACACTTTGTTACATGGCCAACCATTCCCCCCAACTTAATTTTTTTCCATCAACCTTCTTTTTGAAAAATGCTCTCTTTTTACTTAGAAAAGTATAGGACATTTCATTTTTGTTTATCCATATTAGGCTCAAGGCTTGTGTTTGAAAAAAATAATATTTCTTTTAAAGGTTCAAAGGGGTTAACAAAGGATGTTCCTATTTTTGGTTGGTCACATTATTTTTGTATTTGGCTTACACTCCCTCACATGGTTTGTTTATGTACAACTCTTTGATTTTCAGTCAAATTCACAAGTTCATGATAAATGATTTTCCAAAAAGTTTGCATTTTATCAAAGTTATGACATTATGAATTAATGACAAAATTTTTCTGATTTTCAACTCATGTTGCTCATCTAAGCTTGTTAATTTACAAAGTTGTTGATCTTGTTAAAAATTAAGCCAAGTTGTGTTATCTACGAAGTTTAGTTTCAACAATTTCACTTTTTAAACAAATTATCAAAAAGAAATTAAAGAAAACACAGAACTTAAAAATTAAACACACTAGAAAAATTTAAAGCAAGTAAACACGCTAATTTTTTTTAAAAGCAATCAAACACACACTAATGTTTTTTAAAAAGCACACAAAAATTAATTTCTTTCAAAATGTTATACACACTTCCCCCAACTTAAGTTGTTGACTTGTCCTCAATTAATTTTGAAAATATTTTAAGGAAGTTTGTGTACTATTTTGAAAGAAATAAAGTTCAAAACTAACCAAACTTTTTAGGAGAACTCATAATTCCATTCTCCATGGTTTTACTATCGTCTCCAAGATAGTAGTGTGTGTAGATCCAACTCCTCATTTTTTCTGTTTGTTTTTGGACTTGTTTTCCTTTAAATCATTAGAATTTGTAATTTCTCTTTCCTTGAGGTTAGTCTAACAATTTACACAAGTTTGTCAATGTCTAACACATTATGTTCATGAATAAAATTTGATTGACATAAATTCCAATAAAAAATCATGCTTTTTTCATGAAATTATGTTTATAGTAAAAATTTAAGCATTTTTCAAGTCCAATGATAAAAGAAAATCCAAACTGATTTTTATGGAATTCCAAACTGAATTTTATCGAATTCCAAACAGCAAGATATCAATTCAAACAGCCATAAATAAATCCATTCAGAAGTTGTTGATTTTATTTTGTTAAATGGTAAATCTACAACAACTTAGTAAACCAAATAACACACTTTTTAGGAGTCCTCAAATTTGGAAAAATTAATTTTTGGCACAAATTGAACAAGCATGGTCTTAGTTTTAAAACTTTATTTCACTACCTTAAAAATCATCAACTAAGACATGTTTATGGCGATGTAGGTTTAAGTATCACAAAATAAAATAAGTGCATGAAAAAGGGCTTGGTGAATACTTAAACTTTAAGGATGAGAGTAGTTTAATTTTTGTAATTTTGAAGATCCGACTTCTTCATTCTTTAAATCAAATCCAGCCACTAATCTTTTTATAATTGCGATAGTTTGAAGTTGATGTCATATGCTTCAAAATTTTTTAAGAGTATAATCTAATACTAGGAAAAGGGTTTAAATCTTAATAAGTACATCCCTAATTGAAATGTAGTCAATTGGATGGTCACGGATGCATGAAAATGGAATAACAATTGTCATACTTTCTACTTGACATCATATGACTCAAATTTTTTAGAGAGGGTTATCTAAAACTAAGAGAAAGGTTTAAACCTTATTAAGGAATTTTAGAATAGAGTTGTAGTCAATTGGACTATCCTAGGTGTATGATTATGGTATTACAGTTGTAAAACTATCCAGTTGACGTCATATCATTCAAAAGTGTTTCAGAGTGTAATCTAACACTATGCGGAAGGTTTAAAACATACTAAGGAATTTTAGAACGAAATTTTAGTCAATTGGATTCTCCTTGCTGTATGAAAATGGTATGACGATTGAGATACTTTCTAGTTGACATCATATGACTCAAAAGTATTTGAGAGTGTAATCTAATACAAGGATATGTTTTTAAACCTTATTAATTACACGTTGAATGGAATTGTAGTCAATTAGAATATCTTTGGTGTAGGAACAGGGTAGGGCAATTGTGATAATTTATAGATGACATCATATGACTCAAATGTTTTTGAGAGTGTAATCTAATACTAGGAGAAGAGTTTAAACCTTACTAATTACTTTTAGAACGAAATGGTAGTCAATTGGACTCTCATAGACGTATGAAAATGCTATGACAATGTGATACTTTCTAGTTGATATCATATGACTCAAAAATGTTAGAAAGTGTAATCTAATACCAGGAGATGGATTTAAACCTAATTAAGGACATGATAAATGGAATTATGGTCAATTAGACTCTCATGGGTGTATGGATATCATATTACCTTTGTGAAACTTTCTAGTTTAAGTCATATGACTCAAGAGTGTTTGAGAGTATAATCTAATACTAGGAAACGTGTTTAAACATTATTAATGACATGTGGAATGGAACGTCGTATGACAATAGTAGTACTTTCTACTTAACCTGTTATGACTCAAAAGAGTTTGAGAGTGTAATTCAATTTTAGGAGAATGATTTAAACCTTATTAAGGACATGTTTAATGGATTTTTGTCAATTAGACTCTCATTGGTGATTGGTTTGGTAGGATAAATTTGATATTTTATAGTTGATATCATATGTCTCAAAAAAGTGTGAGTGTGAACTCTAATACTAGGAAAATGGTTTAAACCATATAAAGGATATATAGAATGGAATTGTAGTCTATTGGACTCTCAAGGGTGTATAAGCATAGTATGACAATTGTGATACCTTCTAGTCAACATCATATGAATCAAAAGTGATTGAGAGTATAATATATTACCAGGAAAAGGGGTTAGACCTTATTAAGGATGTGCTGAATATAATCATAGTCAATTTGACTATCATCGGTGTATTAACATGGTATGAAAATTGTAAAACATTATAGTGGACATCCTATCAGTCAAAAGTGTTTGAGAGTGTAATCGAATTTTAGGACAAGATTTTAAAACTTATTATGGACTTTTAGCATGAAAATATAGTTTATTTGACTTTTATAGTTGTATGAACATGGTATGAGAATTGTGAATTTCTAGTTGGCATGATATGATTCAAATGTGTTTAAGAGTGTAATGTGAAACTAGCAGAAGGGTTTAAGCCTTATTAAGGACATGTTAAATGGAATTTTAGTCAAATGGACTTCCATTGGTGTATGAATTTGGTATGACAATTGTAATACTTTCTAGTTGACATCATATAACTTATAAGTGTTTGAGAGTGTAATCTAATACTAGTATAAGGGTTTAACCCTTATTAAAGATATTTATAATATAATGGTAGTTAATTGGACTATCTGAGGTGTATGAACATGGTATGTCAATTGTAATACTTTCTAGTTAACATCAAATTACAAAACAATGTTTGAGAATGTAATCTAATACTAGGAGAATGGTTTAAACCTTATTAAGCAAATGTAGAAGGGATTTCTAATCAATTAAACTCTCATGGGTGTATGAACTAGGTATGACAATTGTAGTTGACATAAAATGACTCAATAGTGATTGAGAATGTAATCTAATACTAGTAAAAGGGTTTAAACTTTATTAAGGACATGTTGAATGGAATTGTGGTCAATTGGTCTCTCATGGGTGTATGAACATCTTATTACAATTGCGATACTTTCTATTTGATGTCATATGACTCAAAAGTGTTTAAGAGTATAATCGTATTCTAGGAAAAGGGTTTGAACCTTATTAAGTACGTCCAGAATTGAATTATAGTCAATTAGACTGTCATGGATACTTGAACATGAAATATCAAATATCATACTTTCTACTTGACATCATATGACTCAAAAAATTTTGAGAGTGTAATCTAAACAGAAGATAAAGTTTTAAACTTAATTAAGGAATTTTAGAATGGAGTTTTAGTCAATAGGCCTATCCTAGCAGTATGAAAAGGGTATTGCAATTGTAATACTTTCTAGTTGACGTCATATGACTCAATAGTGTTTGATTGTGTAATGTAGTACTAGGTGAATGGTTTAAACCTTACTAAGGAATTTTAGAATGGAATGTTAGTCATTTGGACTCTCCTTGTAGTATGAAAATGGTATGACAATCAGGATACTTCGTAGATGACATCATATGACTCAAAAGTATTTGAGAGTGTAATCTAATACTAGGATATGTTTTTAACCTTACTAATGGCATGTTGAATGGAATTGTAGTGAATTAGAATCTCTTGGGTGTATGAACATGATATGACAATTGTGATACTTTGTGGTTGACATCATATGACTCAAAAGTGAATTAGATTTAAGGTTTCTTGAAGATTTCTGCAGAAAGATGAAGTTCCAGGGTTTTGAAATTCGTACATAATCGTTATCACCAGAACAATATTAAATTGATAAAGTGCAGTGTTAATCGATTAACAAATTGAATGTTTTTTACTAGACAATCACTTATTAGCCAGTTTAACCGATTAACGGGATTAAATTTTTTCCCAGGTATCAATTACGGGCTGTATAAACAATTGAAACACTTAAATATAAGCCTAGATAATCAATTAACTATGGAAATATCAGATAAATCATAGTTCTTTCACACAAATCAGTACATTTCGAGGTTTGCTTAGGTAATGCTAAGATCTAGCTAGACAAAAATTATCCTATATAATGATCAATCATAGACAAGGATACTTAATCAAGTAAGAACAAATATAAGCAATTATGGCATGCATTCAAGAAAACAATATAGGCATTTCAATAAAAACAAAAAAAGGTTCTAAAATTGTAACACAACTTTGGTACGACTAACAATTGTACGATTAATCAAGAATTCCTAGCTCTCTTCTTAACACAAAGGAAGTATCTCTAGGAAGAGGTTTAGTGAAAATATCACCTAGTAGTTCTGAAGTTTAAATAAATTCAATCACACAATCACCTTTTTGAACCTGATCTCTTAAGAAATGACACCTTATTTCTATATGCTTAGTGCGAGACTAAAAAATAGGATTCTCATACCAATTTATAGAACTAGTATTATGACATTTAATAGGAATTTTGTCAAGCACAAGACAAAAATCTAAAAGTTGTTGCTTCATCCATAAGATTTGAGAGCAACATGCACCACCGATAATATATTCTACTTTTGCGGTTGAAAGAACAACACATGCTTGCTTTTTAATATGCCATGAAACTAGATAGCTACCTAATAGGCGGAAAGTACCACCAATACCTTTTCTACTCATCTTTCATCCAACAAAATTGGAATAACCTTTTAAGGTCAAAGATGCATCCCTAGGATACCATAATCCAATGCTTAAGGTTCCTTTCAAGTATTTTATAATTCTTTTAGTAGCCGTGAGATGTGACTCATTAGGATTAGCTTGATATCTAGCACACATGCACATACTAAGCATAATATCGATTCTACTTAAACTTAGATAAAGTAAAGATCCTATCATACAACAATTTTTTTTACCTCAGTAGACTTGCCTTTCTGATCCTTATCAAAATAGCATGAAGTAGCCATATGTGTAGAGGCCTCCTTTGCTTTTTCTAAGTTATACATCTTCAATGTCTCCTTGCAATACTCTTTTTGATGACTGATATGCCATTGCCCATTTTCTTGATTTGTGGACCAAGAAAGAAAGTGAGTTCTCTCATCATAGATTTTCAAACTCTCCATTCATCAAATCAGAAAAGTTCTTACACAAAACATCATTAGTAGAGCCAAATATAATATCATCGACATATTTTGAACTAACCTGATATCTTTTTCTGAATTTTGTTTAAAAAGTGTGACATCAACCTTACCCCTTTCAAATCACTTCTCCAATAGGAATGAGCTAAGCCTATCTTACCAAGCTCTAGGTGCTTGAATCACAAGACAAGGGTTGTTCCATGTTCCCCACAATTGATATAGAGCATGAATTTAATCCATGAGATAAAGAAGGTTTATCCTAGGGTATTCAATTACATAACCATAGACTCCTTACTCAAATTATTTTCCTAAAGATAACTCAAGGAAACATGGACGATTCACTAGAGAACTAAAGGATCACAACTTCAAAACTCTTTTCATGGATCTTCGATCAGCCAACTAAAACTCTAACCCTTATAACTGAATATCACCAATGTGAAAACTCAAAAATGAAGTTAAGGGTTCAAGAAACACTCAATTTGGTGGTAAGAAACTCAATCTATATCTTCATCTACACTCAAGTTAGTGCTATCATTTTAGAACAACATTTTGAGTGGCTGAACAAAGGAATTATGTAATTAAATTTCCACAATGGATTCATCATACCTGAATTAGGTTGGTATGGTATTTGCATGCAACAAAATTAGAGTGGAAGAGCTCTCTTGCTTCCTTGCTAGCAAACTACCACCGATGAGAGAATGGAGAAGAAATTGAAGTTGTTTGACATTTTATTGGGGGTTATTTGAAATTATATATGGAAGGGGGAGGCACATAAGTGGGCATAGTGAATTGATGACCCAAACCGAAAACAATGAAGGATTAATGCCCTTAATTACATAAGAGGTGGTAACTTGGCACTTAAGTTACCTAACATACATGGTTGATACATTATATGCTATATAGATGGGTTTTTGGCATTCTAAGATATCTTAGAGAAATGTTAAATATTGAATAAATGAGTCTAGATTATATTCTATTTAATATAAGGATTAACGGAAAAAGCTATAGGTACTCGCAGACAAGGATGTCAGAAAGATCATTGACAATTTTCATAAAATTACCTGTTTTATTTTAAAACTCCTAACTCAAATAATGACTCTATTAGTGTCTAGAAATGGAATACTAATAATATAGTATTGGCTTATACTAATAATAAGGCCCCTCATGCCATTTCGGGCAAGGTCCTACGATGATAGGACTTACCCGATAAAGGCTAAATCCTAAATTGTGAAAAACATTCATCTGAGGTTCTAATTCCCCTATTTTCCATTCTAAACTCATGATATGACTATAATATGTGTTAAAAACTAAATCATGATTTTTTTTTATTGAAACTGAATGATTTACAACTCATTGGCTAGCTCATCTCGCTACTAATCTATAACTCATGTAATTCGACTTCTTACTCAAGTAATCCTTTGCATATGACAAAGGATTTTACACAGCTCACTATTATTTAAGAAAATAATAGATACTTATATATAGACATATATATATAGACACACATATATATAAGCAAAAAGATGGAATTTGGGATGTTACATCTTTCATTTGAATTCAAAGAGAATATGAGTGGGAAAATGATGTGCAAAAACTTGATTTTCATCATCACTTGAAGCCAAAAGTGTCGATGTTGAATGGCTAAATCTCCTAGCCTTTGGAATATGGTGTAACATTTTTTTTATTTCTATATTAATTTTGATTTTGTGATACAAGTTATGTGTTTCTATTCTATTATTTCATTCCATCTATTCTTAATGCTTATTTTATATTGATCACCTATAATATGTTTTCAAAGATCCAAAGTCATTTGTTGGGTGAAGTAACCAATATACTCATGCCACAATGGTGGACTAGAATATTTGTGATTTCTAGGCATCTTGTTTTTAAGGATATCAAGCATATGGGAATCCGAAATAAGTGGGGATAGCCTTATTTCCTATAAATGATACTTGATGAGGGATAGTGTATTAAGCAAGATTTGAAAATTAACAAGCCTAACCTGATAGGAAGGGTGAGTTAAGAAATAATGTATGGTCGATCGAATCACAACAAAGTAACTTGCATAAACTAAAATCATTTTGATACTTAATAGTTAAGAAACTTTAAATTCATAAGTCGAAACCATATTGTTATCTTGACTTTGTAAATATGTAGTTCATTAAGTTTTCATACGTAAACAATATTTTCATCTATATAATAACAAGACATCATATTGTTAACTCTTGCTATTGATAAAAGATACATAGTATGAATACACTTCTATTAAACAATTCTTTGTGATTCGAGATAACCAAATATTATACTACAATTGCATTTTGAACGGGATTTAAGAGTAAATATAGTAACAGAACTTATTAATTTTGTTTGTTGAAAATCGAATACCAATATCAAAGGACATACTCAAAGAGCTTTCTTTTCCTTTCAACAAACGTGTTAAATGGAATTGTAGTCAATTGTAATCTCATGGATGCAGAAACATGGTATGACTCAAAACTGTTTGAGAGTGTAATCTAATTGTGGGAAAAGGGTTTAAACCTTCTTAAGGACTTTTAGAATGTAATGGTAGTCAATTATACTCTCATAGGTGTATGAACATGGTATGACAATTGTGATAATTTGTAGTTGATATCATATGAGTAAAAAATGTTTGAGAGTGTAATCTAATACTAGGAAAATGGTTTAAACCGTATTAAGGACTTTTAGAATTAAATTGTAGTGAATTGGATTCTCGTAGGTGTATGGACATGGTATGACAATTGTGAAACATTATGGTTGACATCATGTGACTCAAAAGAGTTTGAGAGTTTCATCTAATACTCGAAGAAAGATTTAAACTATATTATGGACTTTTAGAAGGAATTGTAGTTAGTTGGACTCCCATAGGTGTATGAACATGGGATGACAATTCTGATACTTTCTTTTTGACATCTTGTGACTCAAAAATGTTTGAGAGTGAAATATAATACTAGGAGAAAGGTTTAAACCTTATTAAGTACATATTGAATGGAATTTAGTCCAGTGGAATCTCATAGTACGAGAATTGTAATACTTTGAAGTTAACATCGTATGTCTGAAAAGTGTTTGAGAGTGTAATCTACTAATATGCAAGTGGTTTATATCTTATAAATGACTTGTTGAATGGAATTATAGTCAATTGGACTCTGATAGGTGTATGAACATGGTATGAGAATTATAATACTTTCTATTAGACATCATAAGACTCACAAGTGTTTGAGAGTGTAATCTAATACTAGGAAAGGGTTTCAACCTTATTCAGGATAGTAGAATGGAATTATATTCAATCGAACTCTCATAAGTATATGAATATGATATGATAGTTGTGATACTTTTTAGTTGACATCATATAATTCAATAGTGTTTAAGAGTATTATAATCTAATACAAATATGTAGTCTTTAAACCTTATTTACGAAATGTTGAATGGAATTATAGTGAATTTGACTCTCATGGGTGTATAAAAGTGCTATAACAATTGTGATACTTTCTGGTTGATGAGATATGACTCATAAGTGTTTGCGAGTGTAATAAAAAAGTAAGAAAATGGTTTAAACCTAAGTAACGAATTTTTTAATTGAATTTGAGTCTATTGAACTCTCATAGGTGTATGAACATGCTATGATAATTATGACACTTTCTAGTTAACATCATGTGACTTAAAAGTGTATTTGGGTGTAATCAATTACTAGGAGAAGGGTGTAATCCTTATAAAAGACATGTTGAATGCAATTGTAGTAAATTCTATTCTCAAGGGTGTATTAACATGGTATGATAATTTTGATACTTTCTTGTTGACGTGATATGACTCAAATTTTTTTAGAGTTTAGTCTAATACTAGGAGAAAGCTGTAAAACTTATTAAGGAAATATTGAATGTAATTCCAATTGATTTGTCCCTCATGGGGGTATGAATATGGTATGACAATTTGTAAACTCTTTTGTTGATATCATATGATTCAAATGTTCTTTAGAGGGTCATTTATTACTCGGAGAAGGGTTAAACTTAATTATACACTTTTAGAATGAAATTGTTGTCAATTGGACTCTCATAGGTCTATGACCATAGTATGACAATTGTGATACTTTCTACTTGACATCATATGATTCAAAACTGTTTGAGAGTGTAATCTAATACTAAGAGAAGGGTTTAAACCTTATTAACAAAATCTTGAATTGAATTTCATTCAATTGTGTATGAACATGGTATGAGAATTGTGATACTTTCTAGTTGACATCATTTGACTCAAAAGTTTTTGAGAGTGTATTCAGATACTAGAAAAAAGGTTTAAACCTTGTTAAGGAATTTCAGAATGGAACTGATGTCTATAGGACATTCATAGGTGCATGAACAAGGTGTGACAATTGTCACACTTTCTAGTTGATATCATATGTCTCAAAATTGTTTGAGAGTGTAATCTAATACTATGAGAAGGCTCTAAAAGTTATTAAGTATATGTTGAATGTATTTGTGGTAAATTGGACACTCATAGGTGGATGAACGTGGTATGGCAATTGTGATACTTTTTGGTTGATAAGATATGACTCAAATGTATTTTAGAGGGTCATCTAATACTTGCAGAAGGGTGTAAAACTTATTATATACTTTGAGAATGGAATTCTAGTGCATTTGAATCTAATAGGTGTATGAACATGGTATGAAACATGTGATACCTTCTATTTGACGTCGTATGACTTAAAAGTGATTGAGACTATAATCTAATACAAACATAAGGGTTTCAACATTATGAAGGACATTTTGAATTGAATTGTAGTCAATTGGACACCCTTGTGAGTATGAACTATAGTCAAAAGTGTTTGAGAGTGTAATCTAATACTAAGAAAGAGTTTAAACTTTATTAAGGACTTTAAGAATGGCATTGAAGTCAAAAGGACACTCATTGGTGCATGAACATTGTATGACAATTGTCATACTTTCTAGTTGGCATAATATGACTCAAAAGTTCTTGAGAGTGTAATCTAATACTATAAGAAGGTTTTAAACCATATTAAGGACAAGTTGAAAGGAATTGTAGTCAATTGGATTGTCATGGGTGTATGAACATCGTATGATAATTGCGATACATTCTAGTTGACATCATATGACTCCAAAGAATTTGAGAGTGTAACCTAGCACTAGGAAAAGGGTTTAAACCTTTTAAAGGGTATTTAGAATAGAATTATAGTTAATTGGACTCTCATAGTTGTACGAATGTGGTATCACAATTATTATACTTTATTGTTGACATCATATTACTCTAAAGTGTTTGAAAGTGTAATCTGGTACTAGGAGAGTGGTGTAAACCTTATTAATGACATGCTGAATGATATTGTAGTCAAATGGACTCTCATGGGTATATGAACGTGGTATGACAATTGTGATAACTTCAACATGACATCATTTGACTTAAAAGTGATTGAGAGTGAATTCTAATTATGGAAAATGGTTTAAACCTTATTAAGTACTTTTATAATATAGTTGTTGTTAATTGCAAACTCATAGGTGTACGAACATGGTATGGCAATTGTTATAATTTCTATTTGTAATCATATGACTCAAAAGTTTTTGAGAGTACAATCTAAGACTCGGAAAATGGTGCAAACCTTATTCAGGACTTCTTGAATAGAAATCTCGTCAATTGGACTCTCATTAGTGTATAAATGTGGTATGACAATTGTGATACATTTTAGTTGACATCATATGACCAAAAAGTGTTTGAAAGTGTAATCTAAGACTAGGAAAAGTGTTTAAAACTTATTTTGGACATTAGAATGTATTGGTATTCATTTGGCATCTCATAGGTGTATGAACATGGTATGACAATTGTGATACTATCTAGTTGACATCATATGACTCAAAAAGTGTTTGAGAGTGTGATCTAATACTTACTCAATGGCTTAAAACTTATTAAGGACATGTTGAAGGGAGTTGCAGTCAACTCATTGGTATATTAATGTGGTATGACAATTGTGATAGTTTCTAGTTAAGATCTTATTATTTAAAAGTGCATGAGAGAGTAATCTAATACTAGGAGAAAGGTGAAAACATTATTAAGGACGTGTTGAGGGGAATCGTAGTCATTTGGACTCTCATGGGTGTATTAACATGCTATGATAATTGTAATACTTTCTAGTTGATATCATATGACTCAAAAGTTTATGAGAGTGTAATCTAATACTAGGAGAATGGTCTAAGCCTTATAAAGGACGTGTTGAACAAAATTATAGTCAATGGGACTCTATTGGTGTATGAACATGGTATGCCAATCGTAGTACTTTCTAGTTGACATCATATGAGTCAATAGTGTTTGAGAGTGTAATCTAATACTAGTATAAGAGATTAAAACTTATTAAGGACATGTTGAACGAAATTGAAGTCAATTGGACTGTTATGGGTGTATTAACATGGTATGACAATGCTAATACTTTCTAGATGACATCAAATGACTCAAAATTGTTAGAGAGTGTAACCTAATACTAGAAAAATGGTTTAAACATTATGATGGACTTTTAGAGTGGAATTGTAGTCAATTGGACTCTCATAGGTGTATGAATATGGTATGACAATTGTGATACTTTTCAATTCACATCATATGACTCAAATGTGTGTGAGATTGTAACATAATACTAGGAGAAGAGAATAACCCTTATTAAGGAGATGTTGAATGGCATTGCCGTCAATTGGTATGACATGATATGAACGCGGCATGATAATTCTAAAGTATCACAATTGTAGTCAATTGGACACTCATAGGTGTATAAACATGGTATGACAATTGTGATACTTTGAAGATGAGATCATGTGACTCAAAAGTTTTTGAGAGTGTGATCTACTACTATGTGAATGGTGTAAACCTTATTAAGGATATGTTGAAAGGAATTGTAGTCATTTGGACTCTCATTGGTGTATTAATGCGGAAGGACAATTATGATATTTTCTAGTTCACATCATATAACTCAAAAGAGTATGAGAGTGTAATTATAATAGGAGAATAGTGTAAACCTTATCAGGGATGTGTAGAAGGGAATTGTAGTCAATTATACTCTCATAGGTGTATTAACATGGTATGACAGTTGTAATACTTTCTAGTTAATATCATATAACTCAAAAGTGTATGAGAGTGCAATATAATACTAGGAGAATTGTCTAAACCTTATTAAGGATGAGTTGAATGGAATTATAATCAATAAGACTGTCAATTATGTTTTAAAATTGTGTGACAATTGTAGTACTTTCTAGTTGACATCGTATTACTCAATAGTGTTTGAGAGTGTAATCTAATACTAGGATATGAGTTTAAACCTTTTTAAGGACATGTTGAACGAAATTGAAGTCAATTGGACTATTATGGGTATATTAACATGGTATGACAATTTTAATAGTTTCTAGTTGACAACAAATAACTCTAAATTGTTTAAGAGTGTAATCTAATACTAGGGAAAGGGTTTAAACATTATTATAGACTTTTAGAGAGGAATTGTACTCAGTTAGATTCTCATAGGTTTATTAATATGGTATGACAATTTCTATACTTCACAATTGACATCATATGGTTCAAAGGTCTTTGAGAGTGTAATCCAATACTAGGAAAAGAGTGAATCCCTTATTAAGGACATGTTGAATGGCATTATAGTCAGTTGGACTCTCATGGGTATATGAACATGGTATGAGAATTGTGATACTCTCTACATGACATGAGATGACTCAAAAGTGATTGGGAGTGTAACCTAATAGTGGGAAATAGGTTTAAACCTTATTAAAGACTATTATAATATAATTGTAGTCAATTGGACACTCAAAGGTCTATGACCATGGTTTAACAATTTTTATACTTTCTAATTGTCATCATCTGACTTAAACATTTTTTAGAGTCTCATCTAATCCTATGAGAATGGTGTAAACCTCATTTAGGACTTGTCGAAAGGAATTGTAGTCATTTGGACTATCATGGTTGTAGTAGCATGGTATGGCAATTGTGATACATTTTAGTTGTCATCATATGGCTCAAAAGTGTTTCAGAGTGTAATATAATACTAGGAACAGGGTTTAAATCTTATTATGGCCATCAAAATGTAATGGTATTCGATTGGAATATTTTACGTGTATGAACACGATATGACAATTGTGTTACTTTCTAGTTGACATCATATGACTCAAAAGCGTTTGAGAGTGTGATCTAATTCTAGGTCAATGGTTTAGACCTTATTAATGACATTTTGAAGGGAATTGTAATCAATTGGACTGTCATTGGTTTATTAATGTGGTATGACAATCGTGATACTTGCCAATTAACATCATACTACTCAAAAGTTGTTAGAGAGTGTCATCTAATACTAGGAGAATGATCTAAACCTTATTAAGGATGTGTTGAACAAAATTATAATTAATTGGACTCTCATGGGTGTATTATCATGGTATGATAAGTGTGATACTTTCTAGTTGATATCATACGACTCAAAAGTGCTTGAAAGTGTAATCTAATATTAGGAAAGTGGTTTAGACATCATTAAGGACTTTTAGAATGGAATTGTAGTGTATTGGAATATCATAGGAGTATGAACAAGGTATGACAATTATGATTATTTCCTCTGGACATCATAAGACTCAAAAGTGATTGATAGAATAATGTAATACTAGGAGAAGAGTTTAAACCTTATTAAGGATATGTTGATTGGCGTTGTAGTCAATTGGACTCTCATGGGTGTATGAATGTGGTATGACAATTGTGATACTTTCTACATGGCATCATATGATTCAAAAGTGATTGAGAGTGTAATCTAATAGTGGGAAAATTGTATAGACCTTCTTAATGACTTTTATAATATAAATCTAGAAAATTAGACAATGATTTGTATTTGAACATGCTATGACAATTGTGATACTTTCAAGTTGACATAATGTGACTCAAAATAGTTTGACAATGTGATCTACTACTTTGTGAATGGTGTAAACCTTATTAAGGACATGTGGAAAGCAATTGTAGTCATTTGGACTCTCATTGGTGTATTAAAATGGTAAGACAATTGTGATACTTTTTAGTTCACATCATATTACTCAAAAGTGTAAGAGAAAATTAAGGACGTGTTGATGGAATTGTAGTGAATTGTACTATCCTATGAGTATTAACATGGTATGAAAATTGTAAAATATTCTTGACATGGTATGAGATTGTAATCTAATACTAGGGGAATGGTCTAAACCTTATTAAGGACGAGTTGAACAAAATTATAGTCAATAGGACTCTCATGGATGTATTAACATGGTATGACAATTGTAGTACTTTCAAGTTGATATCATATTACTCAATAGTGTTTCAGAGTGTAAACTAATGCTAGGATACGATTTTAAACCTTATTTAGGACATGTTGAACGAAATTGAAGTCAATTGGACTGTTATAGTTGTATTAACATGGTATGACAATTTCAATACTTTCTAGTTGACATCAAATATCTCGAAATTGCTTGAGAGTGTAATCTAATACTAGGAATGAGTTTAAACGGTATTATGGACTTTTAGAGTGGAATTTTAGTCAGTTGGACTCTCTTAGGTGTATGAATATGGTATGACAATTGTGATACTTAATAGTTGACATTATATGACCTAAAAGTGTTTGAGAGTGTAATCTAATACTAGGAGAAGAGTTAAACCTTTATTAAGGACATGTTGAATGAGATTGTATTCAATTGGACTCTAATGGTTATATGAATGTGGTATGATAGATGTGATACTTTCTACATGACATCATATGACTCAAAAGTTATTGAGAGTGTAACCTAATAGTTGGAAAAAGGTTTAAACCTTATTAATGATAGTTTTGATATAAATGTTGAAGACAAAAAGAAAATCAAGCTTCAAATTGAGTCTAAGTCTTCAATAGGCACTTCTATCCTTTACACCCTAGTGTGTTTAGTAACCGATTTTTGAAATGAAATTGGAAAAATCATAGAGAATGTTAATCAATTTTCCAAATTCTAAGTAACTTGTTTCTTGACTTGAGTAACAGGTTACTAGACCTAGGTAACAGGTTACTTGGACTGTGGAATAGTGAGTAACAAGTTAATGGGACTACGTAATAGGTTACATAACTGAGTAAACAGTTACCCATCAATTTTTACATTGTGTAACCAATTACTACAAAGCAATTACCGATTATTTCTCAAACAAAGAGTTTGGGTAATCGATTACATCGTCGTGTAACAGATTACATAGAGTTGTTATAACCAGATTTTCAAATCCAAACTAAACAACTTTTATCCAAAGTCAATGAGTTTCATTCCAATCGTGTCCCAACTTCATGGAAGGTTATATTGGCTGATTGGAAGCCTATTTAAAGGCATTGAAAAATGCATTTCACATATATCTGAATAAACGAATGACACATACATTCAAATACAATTCTCTATTTTTCGTGGAACTTTTCGTTCTAAACATTCAGACTTTTTCTGAAGTGGCTTCAAGTGCAAGTTCATAAGTTTTTCAAACTTAAATACTTTCAAGAGCATTGTATACTAAGTGTATTGAGTAAGAGGATTTCAAATTATAAAATTGTTATATCTTGTAAAGGCAATCGTCTCATAGAATTTATTCTTTTAATCTTGTTGTAAAACATGTTATCGCAAAGGTGTGTTAAAATTGGGAAAGAGAGTACTTGGAAATGTTTATTTCCAAGGGAGTAAGGTATTTGTGATTGTGCAAGGTACAAGGAGCTTCATGAAGAGAAATTGTAATTACAACTCAAGATATCTAGTGAAGAAATCTTTTTTTCTGCAAGAGTACTTGACATAGCCTTCGATGGACAAGAAGGTGAACTAGTATAAATATTTGTGTTCTCCCTTTTTTGTCTACTCTTTTTATTTCATTCGGAGGTTTTGGTTGATAATCATTCTGCAACATTAACACTACATAACATTCTAATATCATAGCAAAAAAATTGACTATTACTTCATACAACTAATTCACCCCCTATTAGTTTCCAACTAATACTTACATATCAACATGGTATGACAATTGTGATACTTTCTAAATGACATCATATGAGTCAAAAGTGTTTGAGAGTGTAATCTAATAGTTTTCATCTTGACCGTTTTGTGTAAGTCATCCTGATTTTCTCAATCTCTTTTTTACTCATTTTGAGTTTTTCTTTACTTTTTGATTTGTAAAGAGATTGAGAATTGTTTCCTATTCAACATTTTGTTACACGACCAACCACTCCCCCCAACTTAATTTTTTCCATCCACCTTCTTTTTTAAAAATGCTCTTTTTTACTTTAGAAAAGTATAGGAGATTTCATTTTTGTTTTTCCACATTAGGCTCAAGGGTTGTGTTTGAAAAAAACAAATATTTCTTTTAAGGCTCAAAGGGGTTAACAAAGGATGTTCCTATTTTTGGTTGGTCATTTTTGGTCAAATGCCTTATTCTATTTGAAATAACTTGCCTTGATCATTTCTTATCGATTTTATACAATCAAGTAAAGAAAAATTCAAACAAAATCAATTGTGCAAAGCGAACAAGTTTCTCACAATAAGCTTACATAATTATGTGTTTGGCTTACACTCCCTCACATGGTTCGTTTATGTTCAACTCTTTGTTTTTCAAAAAATTTGACAACTTCATGATAAATGATTTTTTAAAAAGTTTGCATTTTATCAAAGTTATGAGATTATTAATTTTTCACAAAACATTTCATATTTTCAACTCATGTTGCTCATCAAAGCTTGTTGATTGACAAAGTTATTTATCTTGTTTTTGTTTTAAAAAAATGTTTAAGCCAAGTTTGTGTTATTTACTAAGTTTAGTTCCAAAAATTTCATTTTTTAAATAAAATATCAAAAAGAAACTAAAGTAAACACACCACTAAAAATATTAAACACACACTAATTTTTTTAAGTAACTAAGCACTACAAATTTAAAAATCACACAAATACACACTAATTGTTTTCAAAAATTAGTCAAACACACAAAAAAATTTAAAAATACACAAAATAAATTTCTTTCAAAATTTTATACACACTCCCCCCAAACTTGAATGCTTGATTTGTCCTCGAGCCATTTTGAAGATATTTTAAGGATGTTTGTGTAACATTTTGAAAGAATAAAATTAAAAACTAACCCAACATTTGAGGAGAATTCATAATTTAATCCTCCTTTAAGTTTACTATCCTCTCCAAGATAGGGGTGCCTTTAGAGTCAATTCCTCAAATTTTTGTTCGGTGATTTTTGGAATTGTTTTTTCTTATAAATCATTATAACTTTCAATTCCTTAGTTCTTGAGATTAGTATAACAATATACATGAATTTATAATTTTCTAAGACATTATGTTCAACAATTAAATTTGATTGACAGAAAGTCCACTCAAATAACATGAATTTTTCATGAAAATGATGTTTAGAAAATTTTCATTTAAGCATGTTTCAACAACAATTCATAAATGGAAATCGAAATAGAAATTTATGGAAATCCAAATATCAAGATATTAATCCAAACAACCACATATAAATTCGTTCAGAATTTCATGAACTTAATTTGTTTAACGGTAAACCAAACAACAATTTGGTAAACCGAATATCAACACTTTTCAGGAGTTATCAAGTTTGGAAAAATTAATTTTTGGCAGAAATTTAACAAGCATGTTTTTAGTTTAAAATATTTATTTTTGAACTTAAAAATATTCTACTAAAGCATATTTCTAGAGATATAGGTTCAGATATCACAAAATAAAATATGTTCAGTAAAAGTGCATGGTGAATACTTAACCTTTAAGGATTAAGATAGTTTCCTTTTTTGGATTATTGAAGATTCAACTTCTTCATTCTTTTAAATGTCCAACCACTAATCCTTGTTAATTTCAATTCCTTTTTTGTTGTTCTTGTGAAAAAGTTGATGATGACTACCTCCACATCACCTAAAAAGTTTAAAACAATAATAAATGTTTCTTAACTAATGGGTTTTCACTCCACTAGTCCCAACTTTTTACTTCTTATTGTAATTTTGGTTTGTACAAAAAAAATTATAGATGTGCAAAACAACAAAATAAATCAATACAAAGAGGAATGAAAATTGTATTTACAATTACTATTGACAAAAAATAATAGTATGAACTTCTATTATCTAGAAATTCCTCTGCAATAACGCCAAATTGTTGAAAGATTTTTGTTTGAAGCACATTGAGTTGTTGAGTGATGATTTTATTTTCTTATTATTTACTCCTTTTCGTGTTAAATTGACCGTACCATGAAAGGTTGGTCTCTTTTTTATTATGTTAACCATATCATTTGTTATGAAAGGTTGGTACAAAGTTAACCGTACAATTTCTCGCAATAGGTTGGTAAAAATAATAAAATAATAAAGAAATAAATAAACTGTTAGTATGTTAGTTTGTGCAGAAAAGTAAATGACAGAAAGGAAATAAAGAAAAAGTAAAAGAGTTAGTAGTTAATTGTCGAATTTAAATGATTGAATGTAAACAAAGAAAATAAAGAGTTAGTTGTAGAAAGTAATTGACAGAAATGAAAAGGTTAGATGTTAGATTATTTATTCACCACTCATTATCAAAAATTAACAATCCATTGATTGAGTTGCAGTTTTTGTATGTTGTTCCTATTCACAAAGTTAAAAACCATGAATTGGTTTGACCTTATTCTTTTAGGAATTCTCTTTTAAAAAATAAATTTTTTGATAACTCTTTACTATATTTTACACTTGCATATCTTTCAAGATCCAATTGTAGTATTGTATTGAGTTATAGACCAACCACGGGGAATTGCATAATAGAAGAAAATTATATAAGCATATTATATCAAAAATAATTATTAACAACTTTTTGGATGATTATTACAATTTTGTTGTTGCATAAATGTAAATGAAATGATAAACTAATATTTACAAATTCTTGAGGATAAAAGTGATTTGAATGATGAAAGCATTTCTTAACGAAGTTGTTTTGAAAACATTATGCTAGTCATCTGTTATACCTTGGTTATTTCCATACACCAGATTCTTAACGTTTCCCAAATGCTCATCTTGGCAAAGATGATTTTCAAACCTTGTATAATACAATAAACAATATTAAACTGTCACTCGTTGGAGCAGGTTGTCACACCCTACTTTGGGATATGTTAACATTACTTAGCCTTGAAGGCACATTGTTTAAAATGGATGTCAAACATGGAACATGAACTAAGGTGTTAAAGAACATGTTAAAGAATAAAAAATATCCAAAGTAATAACTTGTATAAAATGAATTCAAAAGACGTTACAAAGAAAGCTAAGAAATAATGTTACACCATAATCCAAACCAATTTAGGAGCATTCACCATCTATCCAAGGATTAGATGCTTTGAATTCCCAAATGAGATTACAAAATCAAGTTTTTGCATCTCATTTGTCAACTCCATTCTCCTCTTAAATTCTAGGAGAAAAACAAAATAAAATTACCTAAACTAGTTTGGAACCTAGGTGCTCCAAGAATTATAGAATGAGAGAAGAAGTAGAATTTTATTGTGAAGTATGAAGGTATGAATGAATGAAGTGGAGAAGTGCATCGCATTTATTGCCTCTGAAAACCGCCTAACCCTTCTTTCCATGTGCCATGCACTTGACCAAACTCTGCAACATGGATTTGGTCACTTGCCCAAGCTGCTTAGTCACCTTCTTGTTGCTGACTTCTCCAAGCTGCTTAGTCACCACCTTGAGCCACTTGCTGATTGACTAGGTGCTAGGCGCCAACATAGACGCACTAAGCTGTCTGCTTGGGCGTGTTGTCTTAATCAACTTAGTGCTTGGTGCTGAGTTGGTTTGGTGCTTTCCTGACCTGTCTTGGTGCTTCGTGTTGCGGTTGGCAGTCAAGGTTCCACGCTAAGCTACTCACTAGACACTTGGCTTGAGTTCTGACTGTGTGAGCTTGTGCCATGCCTATGCCAAGTAGCTTGCCACTTCCCATTGGGTGTGCCTTTGTCCATGCCAAGTTGTCTGCTTGAGCAACTTCATGTTGAATCCATGATTTCAACCAAGACCAAGTGGGTTGAGTCTTGCTTAAGGCTAAGCACATAGCTTGTCAAGCCTAGTTTAAGCTTGCTTGTGCATTGTTTCTAGGCTTGACTTGGATACATTTTTAGCTTGAATTTACACTTCATCTTTTCTTCTCTTTCCTTCGAAAAACTCACATAAAGGTTTGAAAAAGAGGTGTACAAATCATATGTAACAAATTATGAAAATTTACTTCATAAGTCTTGAATTAAGTGGGTTTTCACATGTTTGCATAAGATAACTGCCCTAAAATGAATATGAAAGTAAGGTATTTTTGGCACTTATCAATGTGGGATAATAATTATGATACTTTCTAGTTGACATCATATGACTGAAAATTGTTTGAGAGTGTGAACTAATACTAGGAGAATGATATAAACCTTATTATGGTCATGTTGAAGGGAATTATAGGCAATTGGATTCTCATGGGTGTATTAAAATGGTATGACAACTCTGATACCTTGTAGTTGACGTCATATTACTCAAAAGTATATGACAATGTAATCTAATACTAGGATAATGGTGTAAACCATTTTAAGAAGGTTTTGAAGGGAATTGTAGTCAATTGGACTCTCATGGATGTATTAACATGGTAGGACAATTGTAATACTTTGAAGTTGACATCATATTACTCAAAATTGTATGAGAGTATAATCGAATACCAGGAGAATGGTTTAAACATTGTTAAGGACTTTTAGAATGGAATTGTTGTCAATTGGGCTCTCATGGGTGTATTAATATGGTATGACAATTGTGATACTTCCTAGTAGACATCATGTGCAACAAAAGTGTCTTAGAGTGTAATATAATACTAGGAAAAACCTTTAAACCATAATAAGAACTTTTAGAACGAAATTGTAGTACATTTGACTCTTATCAGTCTACGAACATAGTATGACAATTGTGGTACTCTCTTGTTGACATCGTATGGTTCAATAGTGTTAGAGAGAGACATCTAATACTTGGAGATCATAGTGAACAATATTAAGGACATGTTGATTTGAACTTTAGTCAATTGGACTCTCATAGGAGTATGAACGTGGTATGACAATTGTGATACTTACTAGTTGACATCATATGACTCCAAAGTGTTTGACAGTGTTATCGAATACTAGGAAAATGTTTAATACCTTTTTAAGGACATAAAGAATCGAATTTAAGTCTATTGGATAATCGTAGGTGCATGAACATGGTATGACAATTATGATACTTTCTAACACCAAGAGAATGGTCTAAACATTATTAAGTACAAGTTCAATGCAAATGTAGTCCATTGGACTCTCATGCTTGAATTAACTTGATATGGCAATGGTTGTATGGACTCTCAAAACTGTTTTAGTGAAATCTAAAACTAGGAGAATGGTGTAAATCTTACTAAGGACGTGTTAGAATGGAGTTTTAGTCAATTGGAGTCTCATAGGTGTTTGAACATAGTTTGAAAGTTGTGATACTTCCTTGTTGACATCATATAAATTAAAAGTGTTTTAGAGTGCAATCTTATAATAGGAGAAGGATTTAAACCTTAATAAGGAAATTTTGAATTTATTCATATTCAATTGGACTCTCATGGGTCTATGAATATGGTATGCCAATTGTAATACATGGTACATGACATCATATGACTCAAAAAGTTAAGAGTTTAATCTAATACTAGAAGAAGGCTTTAAACCATTTTAAGGACATGTTGAATGGAATTGTAGTCAATTGGACACACATGGGTGTGTGAACTTGGTACGAGAATTGTGATACTTCCTAGTTCACATCATATGACTCAAAAACGTTTCAGAGCGAAATCTAATACTAGGAAAAAGGTTTAAGTTTTTTTAAGATATTTAAGACTGGATTTGAAATCAAGAGGAAAATCGTAGCTCCATGAATATGGTATGACAATTGTGAAACTTACTAGTTGACATCATATGACTCAAAAATGTTTAATAGTGTAATCTAATACTAGGAGAAGGGTTTAAACCTTACTAAGGACTTTTAGAAATGAATTATAGTCATATGGTCTCTCATAGGTGTATGGATATGGTATGACAATTGTTATACTTCCTAGTTGGCATCATACGACTCAAAAGTGTTTGAGAGTATAATCAAATAGTGGTAAACTGTTTAAATTTTATTAAGGATTTATGGAATATAATTGTAGTCAATTGGACTTTCATAGGTGTTTGAACTTGGAATGATAATTGTGATACTATCTAGTTGACATCATAGGACTCAAAAGTGATTGATTCTATAGTATAATACTAGGAGAAGGGTTTAAATCTTATTATGGACATGCTCAATGGAATTGTAATCAATTGGACTCTAATAGTTATATGAATATGGTATGACTATTGTGATAGTTTTTATTTGAGATCATATAACTATAAAATGTTTGAGAGTGTCAACTTAGAATGAAATTGTATTCAATTAGACTCTCATATGTGTATGCATATGGAATGACAGGGGTGATACTTTCTATTTGACATCGTATGACTCGAAAGTGTTTGACAATGTAATCTATTACTAGGAAAAAAAGTTTAAATCTTGTTAAGGAGATGTGGAAACGACTTATACTCAATTGCACTTTCTCTTGGATTTTAGCACATGGAATTACAATTGTGACACTTTCTATTTAAAATCATATGACTCAAAAGTGTTTCACACTGTAATCTAATACTTGTACAAGGGTTTCAAACTGATTAAGGACAAGTGGAACGGAATTGTACTCAATTGGACTCTTATGAATGTATGAACCTGGTATGATAATTGTGATACTTCCTAGATGACATCATATGCCTCATAATTGTTTGATAGTGTAATTGACAACATTGATAATGGTGAAAACATTTTTAAAGACATGTTGAATAAAATTGTAGTCAATTGGATTCTCATGGGTGTATTAACATGGTATGACAACTGTGATACTTTCTTGCTGACATCATATGACTCAAAAGTGTTTGATAGTGTAATCTAATACCAGTAGAATGTTGTAAGCCATATTAAAGACAAGTTGAATTGAAATATAGTTAATTGGAACCTAATGGGTGTATTATTGTGGTATGCCAAATGTGATACTTTTTAGTTGACATCATATGATTCAAAAGTGTTAGAGAGTGTAATTTAACACTAGGAGAATGGTGTAAACCTTATTTAGGACGTGTAGTATGGAATTATAGTCAATTGGACTGTCATTGGTGTAGTAATATGGTATAACCATTGTGATACTTTGTAGTTGACATCATATGATTCAAAAGTGTTTGAGAGTGTAATGTAAAACTTGGAAAATGTTTTTAACTTTATTAAGGACTATTAGAATGGAATTGTAATGAATTGGACTCTCAATGGTGTATCAACATGGTATGACAATTGTGATACTTTCTAGTTGACATAATCTACCTCAAAAGCATTTGAGAGTGTAATTTCATAATAGGAGAAGGGTTAAACCCTTATAAAGGACATGTTGAATGTAATTGTAATCAATTGGATTCTCAAGGGTGTAGGAAAATGGTATGACAAATGTGATACTTTCTAATTGACATCATATGAGTCAAATGTGCCTGAGAGTGTAATATAATAATAGGACCATGATTTAAAAATAACTTTATGAAATAGATATGACAATTGTGATACTTTCTAGTTGACATCATATTAATAAAAAGTATTTGAGAGTGTAATCTAATACTATTACAAGGATTTAAACTTTGTTAAGTATATGTTGAATGGAATTATAGTGAATTGGAGTCTCATGTGTATAAGAACTTGGTATGAAAATTGTGAAATTTTCATGTTGACATGATATGACTCAAAAGTGTTTGAGAGTGTAATCTATTGCTAGGACAATGGTTTAAACCATATTAAGTGGAATCTCATAGGTCTATGAACATAGTAGGACAATATGGATACTTTCTAGTTGACATTATATGAATAAAAATTGATTTAGAATGTAATCTAATACATAGGAGATGGATTTAAATCATATTAAGGGCATGTTGAATGGAATTGTAGTCAATTGAACACTAACTGGTATATGAACATGGTAGGATAGTTGTGAAACTTTGTAGTTGACATCATAAGACTCAAAAGTGTTTGAGGCTGTAATGTAAAACTAGGAGAAGGGTTAAAACCTAATTAAACATATGATGCATGGAGTTGTAGTCTATTGGACTCTTAGTGGTGTATAAACAGAGTATGACAATCATTATGAATAGGTAGTGTGTCGCTCTGTTGTAGGATGTAACAATTGAGTCAGTGTATTATATTTCATCCTTGACAAGTCAAGAATTTTATATTCCTCATGAATAATTAACAAGACATTTACCATTGGTTTTGAAGTTCAAGTTCAATGTTATAAGAAATATAACATTGGAAAATGTTCTTTTCAAAATTTTCAATTTAACGTTGCTTCAGACATTAATATTTTCTTCATTCGTTTAGTTAATTTCATTCCACTGAGTTAGGTTGTGACAAACATGGTAGGACAATTGTGAAAATTTCTACTAGACATCATATGACTCAAAAGTGTTTGAGAGAGTAAACTAATTCTAGGACAGGGGTTTAAAACATATTAAGGACATTTAGAATGGAATTATAGTCAATAAGACTATCATAGGTGTATGAACATGGAATGACAATTGTGATACTTTATAGTTGACATCACATTCCTCAAAAGTGTTTGAGATTGTAATCTAATTCTAGTTGAAGGGTTTATAGATTATAAACCCTTCAACTAGAATATAATCTAATTGGAATCTCATGGGTGACAATTGTGATACTTTCAAGTTGATATCATGTGACTCAAAAGTGTTTGAGAATATAATCAATACTAGGAGAAGGATTTAAACCTTATTTTGGACATGTTGAATGGAATTGTAGTTAATTGGACGCTCATGTAGTATGATATTTCTAAAACTTTCTACTTGACAACATGTCACTCAAAAGTGATTGAGAGTGTAAACTAATACTACTAAAGGGTTAAAAACATATTAAGGACTTTTAGAATGGAATTGTAGGCAATTGAACTATAATAGGTGTATGAACATGATATGCCAATTGTGATACTTTCTTGTTAACATCAAATGCCTCAGAAGTGTTTGAGAGTGTAATCTAATACTAGCTGAAGGGTTTAAACATTAATAAGGACATGTTTAATGGAATTGTGTTCAATTGGTCTCTCATCGTTATATGAAGGTGGTATTATATCAAGCACTTTAGATTCATTTGATGTCAACTAGAAAGTATCAGAATTGCCAAACCATGTTCGTACACCAATGATAGTTCAATTGAAGACAATACCATTCAAATGTCCTTAATAAGGTTTAAACCTTCTCCTAGTATTAGATTACACACTAAAACACTTTAGATTCCTACAGTATAAACTAGAAAGTATCACATTTGTCCAACCACGTTCATACACCAATGAGAGTCTAATTGACTACAATTCCATTCAACATATTCTTATTAAGGTTTAAACCATTCTCCAAGTATCATGTTACATGCTCAAAAACATTTCACTTATATGATTTCAACTAAAAAGTATCTCAATTCTCCTACAATTTTCCTACAATCATGAGAGTCTAATTGACTACAATTCCATTCAAAATGTCCTTAATAAGGTTTAAACCTTATCCTATTATTAGATTACACTCTCAAACACTTATGAGTCATATGCTGCCAACTAGAGAGTACCACAATTATTTTACCACCTTCATACACCTATGTTATTTCAATTGACTACAATTCCATTCAACATGTCCTTAATTAGGTTTAAACCCTTCACCTAATATTGGATAACACTATCCAACACTTTAGTGTCATATGATGTCAAATAGAAAGTATCACAATTGTCATTCCATATTCATACACCAATGACCTATCAATTGACTACAATTTAGTTAAACATGTCCTTAATAAGGTTTAAAATCTTCTAATATTAAATTACACTCTCAAACACTTTTAAGTCATTTGATGTGTACTAGAGTGTATCACAATTGTCATACCATGTTCACACATCCATGATATTCCAATTGACTACAATTCCATTCAACATGTCCTTAAAAAGTTTTAAATTCTTCTCCTAGTATTGTATTATATGCTCTAATAATTTAGAGTCATATGATGTCAACTAGAAAATATCTCCACTGTCATACCAAGTTCATTCATCCATGAGAGTCGAATTGACTACAATACCATTCAAAATGTCGTTACTAAGGTTTAGACATTTCTCCTAATATTATATTACATTCTCAAACACTTTTGATTCATATGATGTCAACTAGAAAGTATATTGTAACACCCTTCCTAACGTAGAATTAAAATTACATACAAAAACGTCGACCACTATCGTGGTTAATTATTAATTGTATATGATAATTGTAAGTAGTTTTTTTCTTTTGAATATAACATAAACATGTTACTAATAGATATATTTAAGAAAACATGGCCACACAACTGATGGCATTAGAGTAGTCCTTTAACACCATATCAAAATACATATTCAAAAAATAGATCTTCAGTTACCACCGTACATGAGTCCAAGATAAATACATGCACTCTAGTCCTGAGATAATACTTATATTCATATAATCAACCAAAATATTCATATGACTGAGTGTACACTAGAACTAACCACATATGTCTAAATACTACACGGTAATGTTATGCATAAACATACCACTATCGTATCGGTCTAACCTCCTCACACTATCGCCCTCCTGAACTACCACATCAGAGCACTCCTCTAGCTCATCATCATCACCACTAGAAATGTATATCACCCCATCACCGATAGTATGCTCAACAGGTGGGGGAGAATACTCTGGTGAAGGAGATAAACAAGCCCTCTTTCCTGGGTTACGGTTACCTGCCCCATCACTACGACTCCGTCCACACACCCCATGAGAAGGAGGCCCTAGAATGTACTCCAGAGTTCCACTCACGGTAGGGATGGATGAACCCCAATGACTATCCCATGGAGAAAGTCAAATGCAACACTAGCATGTCGAAATCCTATGATGAGAGGGACGAGAAGGAAAACTAAGAGGAACAGTAGGCGGAGGAACGTACTTGGTAGGCATAGAAGGAGGTATCGGTCGTAACTCATAGCCGCTTGGAATATGCATAGCATATACCATTGGCACAATAGAGCGACAAGGAGTGCTACTCTATACAAGTCTGAATCAGTGCTTTGTATCTCTGTGTCTCCCCATAACACTGCTCGGTACTGGCCAACCTCAACCTATTCACGAAGAAGCGGAATAGTCTCATTCACACAAGGAGGAGCAACGAAAGGAGCACCAGAATCCATCACTACTTATAATGGTGAACATGAGAGTAAGCATCTTCATATATATATATATATATATATATATAAAATAACATAAATGTAGATAATCATTATGCACCAATTTACAATATACTATAATTACACATATGCATAATGATGTCATAATGAATGCATTACTTGTAGTTTTCTTTTAGCTCGACTAAAAATCTTCTAGATGAATGCATGGAGAATTAACTCCTAATAGGGTCCCTAATGCATCAATAACAACAATGATATATGCACTGGTAGAGCCTGACCAGTCCTATGTTGTTCTTAGGAAGCGAACATGATGACTATAGCGTCGTGCCAACCATCGGTAACTAATAGGCAAACTACCATGCACTCAGCAGTTCGGTCTACCCACCAGTCATCAAAGATAACCGCTATATCACCCTAGACATGATACCTTCAAGGGATATCAGAGGTCACCGTCGTTGCTGTTAGGAGTTATATCGGCTAAAGGGAGCTACCCTATTCCTGAAAGATCAATCCCCACCCATAATGTCCCGTCAACCATGTATCACAGACAAGGTTCCCCTCTAGGTTTCGATACAAGTTGCTAGTGTTGTATCTTCCGGTAGACTCTTCTACTTATAATAGATATAGTAATATGAGTCAATAGATTCATTCCAAAATGACATCAAATACATATTTTCATACACCCATGAGAATCCAATTGCCTACAATTTCATTCAACAAGTCCTTCACCTAGTATTAGATAACATTGACAAACACTTCTGAGTCATATGATATCAACTAGAACGTATCACAATTGTCATATCATGTTCATACACCAAAGAGAGTCCAACTTACTATAATTCCATTCAAAATGTCCTTAATAAGGTTTAAACCCTCTCCTAGTATTAGATTATACTCTCAAACAGTTTATAGTCATATGATGTCAACTAAAAAGTATCGTAATTTATCAAACCACGTTCATAGACACATGAGAGTCTAATTGACTACAATTCCATTCAAAATATCCTTAATAAGCTTTAAACTCCTAGTATTACATTACACTCTCAAACTCTTTTGATACATAAAATGTCAACAGGAAAGTATCACCATTGTCATACAATGTTCATACAGCCATGAGAGTATAATTGACTGCAATTCTAACCAACATGTACTTAAAAAGCTTTATACCCTTCTCCTAAAATTAGTTTACACTATCAAACACTTTTGAATCATATGATATCAACTACAAAGTATCATAATTGTCATACCATGTTCATACACACATGAGTGTCTAATGTACTACAATTCCATTCAACATGTCATGAATAAGATTTAAACCCTTCTCATAGTATTGGATTACACTGTCAAACACTTTTGAGTCATATGATACCAACTAGAAAGTATCACAACTGTCTTACCAGGTTCATACACCCATGTGACTTCAATTGACTACAATTCAATTCAACATGGCCTTAAAAGGTTTATACCCTTCTCCTAGTATTAGATTATACCCTTATGTTAGTATTAGGTTTTTCTTCTATCATAGATTACACTGGAAAGCACTTTTGAGAAATTTGATATCAACAAGAAAGTATCACGATTGTCCTACCACGTTCATACTTCCATCATAGCAAGTTCCTACACCCATCTGAGTCCAATTGAATACAATTCGAAACAACATGTCCTTAATAAGGTTTAAAGTCTCTCCTAGTACTAGAATAAATTCTCAAACCCATTAGAGTCATATGATGTCAACTTGAAAGCATCACAATTGTCAAACTACATTCATACTCCCTTGAGAGTCTAATTGACAACAATTCTATTCATCATGTCCTTAATAAGGTTTAAACCCTTCTCATAGTATTAGATCACACTCCCTATCACTTTTGTGTCATATGATATCAACTAGAAAGTATCTAATTTGTCATACCACGTTCATACACCAATGAGAGTCTAATTGACTACTATTCTATTAAAAAAGTCCTTCATAAGGTTTACAACCATCTCCTAGGAGTGGATTACACTCTCAAACACTTTTGTCTCAAATGATGTCAACTACAATGTAAGATAACTGTCATACCACATTCATACTTCCAAAAGAGTACAATTAACTACAATTCCATTAAGCATGGCCTTAAAAAGGATTATACCTTTCTCCTTGTATTACATTATCCTCTCATACCCTTTTGAGTCACATTATGTCAACTAGAAAGTATCTCAATTGTCAAACCACATACACCAATCAGAGTCTAATTCACAACAATTCTAGTCAACATGTCCTTCATAAAGTTTAAACCCTTCTCCTAGTATGGGATTATACTCTCTAAACATTTTTAGTCATATGATGCCAACTAGAAAGTATCACAATTATCAAACATCATTCGTACACCAATGAGACTCTAATTAACTACAATTTTGTTCACCATGTCCTTAACAAGGTTTTCACACTTCTCCTAGTATTATATTATAGTCTCAAACACTTTTGATTCATATGATGTTAACTAGAAAGTACGACTTTATAATTTTAAGATGACAACTAAGAGGGGTTGAATTAGTTGTTGGGGGAATATGGCTAATTTTTCTACTATGTTATCAAAGTGAATGTGCAGCAGATTATTTATGTAGAATTCAACCAAGTAAAGAAAAAGTAAATCTCAAGAATATGTAGAAGAAGATTAGACATAGAATGTTATACAGGTTCACCTTCTTGTTCACCGAAGGTTACATCCCGTACTCTTGCCATACAAGAGATTTTACTCTACATAATTTGAGTTGTAATTACAAATTCTCTCCCCAAGACTCTTGTACCTTACACACTCACAAATTATCTACCCTTGAAAATTCCCTTCTTTAGTGAACTCTTTTCCCATTCTCAACACACCCTTGTGATGAAAAGTTTACAACCAAGATGAAGAATATAACAATGGGTAGATTGCCTTTACAAGTTTTTCCAATTCTATAACTTGCAATCCTTAATACCACAATACAAATACTTAGTATACAATGCTCTTAATCTTTTGAAATTTTAGAACAAATGCACTTTAGGATCAAAGTTGCTAACAAAACGTGTAGAATTTTGTTTACTAAGTTGTGAAAGTTTATGTGTGATTGTATCTTATTATGTATATTGTGTATTTTAAATTTGGATGTCACAATTCCTTTAGATAGACTTCCAATCAGCCAAGACATCCTTCCATGAAGAGGAGACACGATTGGAATGAAACCTATTCACTTTGGATGAAAGTTCTTCATTGGAATTTGAAAATTTGGTTTCAACAACTTTGTGTAATCGATTGTCACGATGAGTTAATCAATTACCCAAATGTTCAATCCAAGGCGGTAATTGATTAATACCCTTGATTAATCGTTTACATCAGCCAGTTTTGGTTTGTAACTCTTTTCTCAGTCAAGTAACTTGTTATGCAGTTCCAATAACTTGTTTCCAACTGCCACATAGTTCAAGTAACCTATTACCTAGTTTTGGTAACCTGTTACTCAGGCCAAGTAACTCATTACTTAGCAATTTTACTTTTCGTCTTAGACATATCCAATTCTTTAGAAATGATTTTGATTTCTCTGAGCATTGCAACTAAATATCAAAGTGAGTGTAAGGATAGAAGTACCAATATGAAGACTTAATCAATAAACATCTTGAAACTTGAATCTTCTATGTCTTCATGGTCTTCTTCCTTTTCTTATTTTTGTGATCTTGGTATCTTCATCAAAATCGTGCCATGGTTAGGTGTAAGATCTTCTTCACAATCTCCCCCTTTTTGATAATGATAAACAAATATCTTTCAAAAATGGAGATCTGAATTTTTCTATGGTTCAATATATTGAGTATGATATAACTTTGTTGTATGTTCAAACATGCTTCCCTTATCTTGTATACTCCCCCTTTGTCTTACTATATGTGCTTGAAAAGATTTAACAAAAAGAAAAATGCGTACCCCTCGCCAATATATATATATATATATATAGAAGAAATGCTAGTTTTCTCCAGCACAATATATATATAGAAAAGGGTAACAAGATATGTTGACATTTTATAAGCCAATGTCATAATTATGCAAGATATGAATTTTGAATAATATCAAATGCTAGATAATAATTAACATGTCATAACATAGCATTGAAAAGCAGTATAGAGAACATAATTCATACATAGCAAATAGTTAAAGAACACATAGCACAAATGTTCTGAAATGATATCCAAATGCACAAGTAAAAATAGCAATAATGTCAGTTTTTGAAATAACAAAAACAACGTCAAAATACTTTAGCCAAATCCTTAATTGCTAGACCACAACTCCTAATGATCTAGATCAGCTTTCTGAGAATTGAAGTCCTTGTAGTCCAATCGGTTTAATAAGCATTTAAGTTCTTCTTGGAATTTATGATTCTCTATATCGAGAGCATCCATATGTGGAGTGATGTATCCCTTCAGTGAGAACAACCTATCCATAATCATTTGATTGGTAGGAGTAGAGTCAGATGGAGATGATTCATCATGAAATGATGGATGAGTAGGAGGGTAAGTAGAAGGGTCATTGCATGAAGTGCTCCTTGAAGGTTTTCGTAGTCCCTCATTTGCCAAAAGACGTGTCAAATCCAATGTGTTACCTTCATTTAGGTTTTGCTGCATTCCTTGAGTCACATTGGTTCTTTGCCTCTTGGTTCTAGAGGATGAGGCCATGTTGTTGAGTTTTGTAAAACTTAGGAGTGAAAATATAGTACGAAACACCACAAATATCAAGCAAAATGGTTTAGAAAGGAAGTTTTTTGAAGTTGTGGGGGGTTACCACTGTTGGAAGGAGGGAAATGGAGAATGTGAAGTTGAAAAATCTGATTTTTCCCTTAAATAGTGCAGAGTGTAATCGATTACCACGAATGAGTAATCGACTACTCAAACTTTCTATTTTGCAAATAATCGATTAATTCATCCTATAATCGATTACATTGGCTGGTTTTTTAATTTTTTTGCCATTGATGCCTGGTAATTAATTACCCTTACATGGTAACAGATTATATACTCCAAAATAATAAAATTTTACCAATAAAAAGCATATAAAAATACATGTAGGCATGAAATACATATAATGAAGCACATATAATATATATATCAACATATTAAGATAGATATGCTTCATTAAGGATGACTAGTTCTCGTCTAAGTTTATAAAAAGGTTCTTTAGCCAAAGGTTTTGTAAAGATGCCTGCTAGTTGTTCATGTGTATCAACAAATTCTTAGAGGACATCTTTCTTTTGGACATGGTCCCTAAGGAAGTGATATCTTATATCAATATGTTTGGTCTAGGAATGCATAATAATATTCTTTGAATCTAAGAGGAATGCCTCCTAGGTCTAATCCATAATCTCGTAATTGTTGGTTGATCCACAATATTTAGGCACAACAACTTCCTGCAGCTAAGTATTCTGCCTCAACAGTACTCAGAGCAACACATGCTTGCTTTTTACAGGACCAAGAGACTGGGACATTTTCAAGAATATGACAAATACTACTTGTACCTTTTTTCTCAAATTTGCATCCAACATAATCTAAATCTGAATATCCCACCAGATTACATATACTTCCTTTAGGATACCATAATCCTACATCAAGTGTGCCTTTAAATTATTTTAATATCCTCTTCATAGTAGTAAGATGTGACTCTTTAGGCTTTGATTGATAACGTGTGCAGAGAAAAAAACTAAACATAATATCAGGTGTACTTGGAGTGAGGTGAAAAAGGGAACCAATCATACCTCGATACTTAGAGATGTCAATGCATTTTCCATTCTCATTAGCATCAATGTATGTTTCAGAACCCATAGGAGTGGAGATAGGTTTATAGTCATGCATTTCAAAGCATTTCAGCATATCCTTGCAGTATTTAGACTGACACGCAAAGATGCCATCCTTGAGTTGTTTGATTTTTACTCTAACAAAGTAGTTCAACTTTTCCATCATGGACATATAAAAACTCCCCTTGCATCATCTTACCAAATTCACTACACTGAAGATCATTAGTAGAACCGAAAATAATATCATCAACTTAAATTTGAACAAGTAAAGTATGATGATTTATTTTCTTAATGAATAATGTAGTGTCGACCTTTCCTGAAATAGCAAATAATCAAAGGATGCGATTATAACTGATCTACGAAGTTTTGATGAAGACAAAATCTTATATGGAAGCTTTAAGACTTGGACATCTCAACAAACAACATACTAAGAACCCAAGGTCAACGTCATAGAATCTAGGATTGCTTTTTACATTCTAGAGTCCTAAGATGATTGCCTAGTATTGAGTCTTAGGTTAGGTAAACCCAAGATGGAAGTGTCTCACAAAAAGTCAAAAATGAAAATCATATAGGATGAGGCATAACATCTACATAGATATATATGATAAGTAACACTCATGCATTTGCATGAAGCATACTTGATTTTGTACGTAAAAGGTTTTAATCATTTCTAAAATCATGTTGCATGTTCATTCATCATATATGGTATTTACCATATAGTTAGAAAAACCATTTTTAAAACAATATTCATCGGTTAACCCATTTGGTAATGGATTAAGTCCTGGTGAAATACCTTAATCGATTAAGGAAAGTCGTAATCGAGTAAATGGAGTTACATAAGCTATCCTCCCTCGATTTCTACTTTTTAATCGATTAACCAAGCTTTTAATCGATTAAGCCATAACTGAAAATCTTTTTTCAAGAAACATGTTAATCGATTAACTTGGCATTTAATCGATTAATATCAGTTGAGTCAGTTATGAACTAAATCTTTTATTTTGAAACATAATCAAATCAGTTTTTAAGATAGGCTTTTCACACTTTCATTAATCAATCAATCGAAACATAATGAAAGAAAAGAAAAACAAAGATTCATTGTGCTTAAGTTTTAGAAGCTATTTTGTTGATTCTTTGAAGTTTTTCTTGCATACATTTTCAAGAGTGAAAAGAGCGAGAAAAGAAAGAAAGTCTTTTCAATGTGCCAACGTTTTCATTGAGTTGAAATACCTTGCATGATTGAAAAATCTCCTTGATCAACTGGGAGGCCTGGATGTAGTTTAATAGTGGACCCGCAAACGAACCAGGATAAAAATCTTCGAGTATATTCTCTCTTTCCCTATCTCTTTACGTTTCTTTCTCAATTAATTTGCATTCTGTGATTAATTTCAAATTGTTATAAATTTGTTGATAATAACGAATCAATATCAAAGCAACAAAATTGTTTTTCCAAGAGTAAACAACTAGTATAATCAATTACCGTACTAATCATAATCGATTAACAGAACTATCCTTAATCGATTAATCCTATTCATAATTGATTAACTGCAGCAGCTTTGTATTCTGCACAAATATCGGAAAAGCGGGATTAGTGATTTGCTAGACCTATTCTCCCCCCCTCTAGGTGTATTCTTACCTCACTGGTACCCAACATCAAACACTTCTGTGTTATATGATGTGAAGTAGAAAGCATCTCAATAGTTATATCACTTTCATACACCCATGAGAGTCTAATTGACTATAGTTCCATTAAAAATATCCTTAATAAGGTTTAAACCCTTCTCCTAGTATTATATTACACTTCTAAACACTTTTGAGTCATATGATGTCAACTAGAAAGTATCACAATTGTCATTCCATGTTCATACACCTACGAGAGTACAATGGACTACAATTCAATCCAACATGTTCTTCATTAGGTTTAAACCCTTTCTCTAGTGTTTGATCACACTCTGAAAAATGTTTGATTCGTATGATGTCTACTAGAAAGTACCACAATTGGCATACCACCTTCACCCAAAAATGAAAATCTAATTCACTATAATTCCATTCAGCATGTCCTTAATACGGTTTAAACCTTTCATCTACTATTAGATTACACTCTCAACAACTTTTGAGTCATATGATGTCATCTAGAAAGTATTATAATTGTCAAACCAAGTTCATACACCATTGGGAATCTAATTGGCTACAATTTCTTTCCAAATGACCTTAAAAAGTTTACACACTTCTCCAAGTATTACATTACACTATCAAACACTTTTGATTCATTTGATATCAACTAGAGAGTATCACAATTGTCATTGCATGTTAGAACACCCATCAAAGTCAAATTGACTACAATTCCTTTCAAAATGTCTTTAATAACGTTTAATCCTTTCTCCAAGTACTAGACTACACTCTCAAACACTTTTGTATCATATGATATCGAATAGAAAGCTTAACAATTGTCATACCAAGTTAGTACACCCATTAGAGTCAAATTGACAACAATTCCATCCAAGATGTCCTTAATAAGGTTTAAACACTTCTCCTAGTATTATATTACACAATCAAACATTTTTTAGTCATATGATGTCAAGTACAAAGTATCACAATAATCATACCATGTTCATACACCCATGAGAATCTAATTTACAAAAATTTCATTCAACATGTCCTTAATAAGTTTTAAACCCTTATCATAGTATTAGATTATACTCGTAAACACTTTTGTGTCAAATGATATAAATTAGAAAGTATAATACTTGTCATACCATGTTGATACACCCATGAGAGTATAATTGACTACAATTCCATTCATGATGGCCTTAAAATGGTGTAACCCTTTCTCCTAGTATTAGATTACACACTCTAACACTTTTGAGTCATATGATATCAACTACAAAGTATCGAAATAGTCATACCACGTTCATACACTCATCAAAGTGACTTCAAATCCGTTAAACATGTCATCATTAAGGCTTAACCCCTTATCCTAGTATTAGATTACACTCTCAAACACTTTTGAGTAATAGGATGTAAACTAGAAAATATCTCAATTGCAAAACCACGTTCATACACCAATGAGAGTTTAATTGATTGTTATTCCATTCAAAATTTGATTTATAATGTTTACAAACTTCTCCAAGTATTAGATTACACTCTCAAACACTTTCAATTCATATGATGTCAACTAGAAAGTAACACAATTGTCATACCATGTTAGTACAACCACGCAAGTCCAATTTACTACAATTCCATTCAACATGTCCTTAATATGGTGTAATTCCTTCATCTAGTATTAGATTACACCCTCAAACATTTGTGAGTAATATGATGTCAACTTGAAAGCATCAAATTTGAAAACCACATTCATACACCCAGGAGAGTGTAATTGACTACTATTCTATTCGACATGTCCTTCATAAGCTTTCAATCAATGTCCTAGTATTGGATTACACCGTGAATCTCTTAAGAGTCATATGATGTGAACTAGAAAGTATCTCAATTGTCGTACCACATTCATACGCCCATGAGAGTATAATTCACTACAAGTTTATGCATCATGTGCTTAATAAGGCTTAAACACTTCTCATGTATTTGATTACACTGTCAATCACTTCTGAGTCATATTATGTCAACTAGAAAGCATCTCAATAGTTATATCACTTTCATACACCCATGAGAGTCTAATTGACTATAATTCCATTAAAAATATCCTTAATAAGGTTTAAACCCTTCTCCTAGTATTATATAACACTTCCAAATACTTTTGAGTCATATGATGTGAACTACAAAGTATCACAATTGTCATTCCATGTTCATACACATATGAGAGTACAATGGAGTACAATGCAATGCAACATGTTCTTCATTAGGTTTAAAACCTTCTTCTAGTGTTAGATCACACTCTGAAAATCCAATTGACTACAATTCCATTCAACATGTCATTAATATGGTTTAAACCTTTGATCTGCTATTGGATTACACTCTCTAACACTTTTGAGTCATATGATGTCATCTAGAAAGTATTAAAATTGTCAAACCAAGTTCATACACGCTTGGGAATCTAATTGACTGCAATTCCATTCCAAATGTCCTTAATAAGGTTTACACACTTCTCCAAGTATTAGATTACAATCTCAAACACTTTTGTGTCATATGTTATCAACTAGAGAGTATCACAATTGTCATTGCTTGTTAGTACACCCATCATATTCAAATTACCTACAATTCCTTTGAAAATGTCCTTAAAATGGTGTAACTCTTTCTCCTAGTATTAGATTACACACTATAACACTTTTGAGTCATATGATGTCAACTACAAAGTATCAAAATAGTCATACCACGTTCATACACTCATTAGAATGACTTAAATTTCGTTCAACATGTCATCTTTAAGGCTTAAACCCTTCTCGTAGTATTATATTACACTCTCAAACACTTTTGAGTCATATGATGTAAACTAGAAAATATCTCAATTGCGAAGCCACGTTCATACAACAATTAGAGTCTAATTGATTGTTTTTCCATTCAAAATGTCATTTATAATGTTTCCAAAATTCTCCTACTATTAGATTACACTCTCAAACACTTTTGATTCTTATGATATCAATTAGAAGTATCTCAATTGGCATACCATGTTAGTACAACCACACGAGTCCAATTGACTACACCCTAAAATAGTTTTGAGTCATATGATGTCAACTTCAAAGCCTCAAACTTCTCAAACCACATTCATACACCCATGAGAGTGTAATTGACTAGTATTCTATTCGACATGTCCTTAATAAGCTTTAAACTCATGTCCTAGTATTAGATTACACTGTCAATCTCTTCTGAGTCATATGAAGTAAACTAGAAAATATCTCAATTGTCGTACCACATTCATACGCCCATGACAATATAATTCACTACAAGTCTATGCATTCTGGGGTTAATAAGGCTTAAACACATCTCTTGTATTTGATTATACTGTCAAACACTTATGAATCATATGATGTCAACTAGAAAGCATCTCCACTTTCATATCACCTTCATACACCAATATGAGTCTCATTGACTATAGTGCCATTCAAAATGTCGTTAATATGGTTTAAACCCTTCTCCTAGTATTATATTACACTCGCAAACACTTTTGATTCATATGATGTCAACTACAAAGTACCAATATTGTCATATCATTTTCATACACGCATGAGTGTCAAATTGACTACAATTCCATTCAAGATCTCCTTAACAAGGTTTAAACCCTTCTCCTAGTATTAGATTACACTGGCAAACACTTTTGCATCACAAGATGTCAACTACAAAGTATCACAATTGTCATTCCATGTTCATACACCTATGAGAGTACAATGGACTACAATTTAATGCAATATGTTATTCATTAGGTTGACACCCTTGTTCTAGTGTTAGATCACACTCTAAAAAACTATTGATTCATATGTTGTCTACTAGAAAGTACCACAATTGGCATACCACGTTCACACAACAATGAAAATCCCATTGACTATAATTCCATTCACAAGGGCATCTACTATTGTATTACACTCTCATTCAATTTTTAGTCATATGATGTCATCTCGAAAGTATTAGAATTGTCAAACCAAGTTCATACACCCTTGGGAATCTAGTTTATAGTAATTCTATTCCAAATGTCCTTAATAAGGTTTACACACATCTCCAAGTATTAGATTACAATTCCAACACTTTTTTGTCATATGTTATCAACTAGAGAGTATCACAATTGTCATACCGTGTTAGTAAACCCATTAGAGTGAAATTGACTACAAATCCATACAAAAAGTCCTTTATAAGGTTTAATCCCTTCTCCTAGTATTAGATAACACTATCAAACACTTCTTAGTAATAAGATGTCAACTACAAAGTATTAGAATTGTTATACCAAGTTCATATACCCACGAGAATCTAGTTGAATACAATTCCAATCAAAATGTCCTTAATAAGCTTTAAACCCTTTTCCAAGTATTATATTATACTAGTAAACGCTTTCTAGTCAAATGATGTAAGTTAGAAAGTATAACAATTGTCATACCACGTTCATTCAAGATTGCCTTAAAAAGGTTTATGTCTTTCTCCTAGAATTAGATTACAGTCTCAAACACTTTTGAGGCAAATGATGTCACCTACTATGTACCATAAATGTTATACCAAGTTCATACTCTCATCAGAGTGACTTCAATTCCGTTAAACCATGTCTTCTATATGGCTTAAACTATTCTCCTAGTATTATATTACACTCTCAAACACTATTGAGTCATATGATGTCAACTAGAAAATATAAACATTGTCAAATCATGTTGATACACCAATGATAGTCTAATTGACTACAACTCTATTCAAAATGTCCATAACAATGTTTACACACTTCTCGTAGTATTAGATTACACTCTCAAAATCTTTTTATTCATGTGATGTCAACGAGAAGGATTCACAGTTGTCATTCTATGTTAGTACACTGATCCGAGTCCAATTGACTACAATTCTATTCATGATGTCCTTAATAAGGTTTAATCCCTTCTTCTATAATTAGATTATACTCTCAAACACTTTTGAGTCATATGATGTCAACTAGAAAGTATCAAACATTACAAACCACATTCATATACCCATTTGAGTCTAATTGACTACTATTATATTCAACATGTCCTTAAGAAGCTTTAAAACCATATCCTATTATTAGATTACATTGTCAAACACTTTTGAGTCATATGATGTCAACTAGGAAGTATCTCAATTGTCGTCCCACATTCATACACCTATGAGAATCTAATTCACTACAAGTCCATTCAACATGTGCTTAATGTGGCTTTGACACTTCTCCTATATTAGATTACACTCTCAAACACTTCAAAGTCATATGATGTCAACTAGAAAGCCTCATAATTTCCATATCACGTTCATACACCAATGTGAGTCTAATTGACTATAGTTTCATTCAATATGTTCTTAATAAGGTTTAAATCCTTGTCCTAGTATTATATTACACTCGCAAATACTTCTGAGTCATCTGATGTCAACTTGAAACTATCAGAATTGTCACGTCACTTTCATACACCTATGAGAGTCATATTGACTATAATTCCATTCAACATGTCTGTATCGTAAGTTTCCAATGCCAACTAAGTGGGGTGAATTAGTTGTAGCGAGAAATGGATGATCAATGTATATGTGTAGCGGATTGTTGATGCAGAATTCAACCATGTAAAGCAAATGTAATTCACAAGAATGGTAGAAGAATAGTACCTAGAGAATTTTATAGTGCTTCACCTTCTTGTCCACGGAAGGTTATATCCGTTACTTTTTCCACACAATACATATACTTAGTATAAAATGCTCGTTATTTCTTGAATGTTTAGAACAAATGCACTTCAGAATCAAATTCAGAAAATCTGAAAGTTTGGGAACAAAGTTGCTAATCAATTATGCTGAATGTTTTTACTAAGTTGGGATAGTTTTTGTGTGATTGTATATTTTTTTAATTTGGATGTGACAATGCCTTTAAATAGACTTCCAATAAGCCAAGGTAACCTTCCATGAAGAGGAGACACGATTGGAATGAAACCTATTAACTTTGCATGAAAGTTGTTCATTTGAATTTGAAAATATGGTTTTCCACAGCTTTGTGTAATCAATTGTCACGATGGTGTAACTGATTACGCAAATGTTCTTTACAAGGTGGTAATCGATTAATTCAGTTGATTAATCAGTTACATAAGTCAATTATGCTTTTGTAACTGTTTTATAAGTTAGGTAACCTGTTACACACTTCTAGAAACCCGTTACCAACTGCCACACAGTTCAGGTAACCTGTTACCTAGTTCTGGTAACATGTTACTCAGGTCAAGTAACTCATTACTTAGCATCTTTGACTTTACATTTAGATATATTCAATTCTTTAAAACTGACTTTGATTTCTTTGAGCATTGCTACTAAATATAAAGAGTGAGTGCAAGAATAAAGGTACCTATATGAAGACGTAATCTATAAAAATCTTGAAGCTTGAATCTTCTATGTCTTCATGGTCTTCTTTGTTTTCTTGTTTTTGTGATATTGGTGTCTTCATCAAAACCGTACCAAGCTCAGTAGCATGATCTTCTTCACAATCTACCCCTTTTTATGATAACAAATCAAAATCTTCTGAAAATGGAGATTTGAATTTTTTTTAAAGTTTGAGCATATTTAGTTTGATATAACTTTCTTGTATATTCGAATATGCAACCCCTATAATATACTTCACCTTTCTTGTATATTCCAAATATAACAAGATATGTGGCCTTATTTAAAAGCCAAGGTCATAATTTTGCATGATAGTATGACTGATGTTAGTGATAACAAATTCTAAAAGATGCCTTTACATACCATGGCATAGCCTTTAGTGATAATACAAGCATAGTACATTCATAATAGCAAATAACACATATGTTCTAAACGAATATCCAAATGAAAAGTAATAGCAACAATAACAACAGTTTCGAAATAGTAACGAACACATCAACATAAAAATACTTTAAGTAAAAATCCTAGGTATCTAGACGACAACGTCTAATAATCTGGATCAGCTAGCTAAGAATCCAAGTCCATGTAGTCCATTCGGTTTGATAAGCTTATAAGATCTTCTTGGACATGATGATTTGTTGTATCTAGAGCATCCATATGTGCAGTGATGTAGCCTCTAAGCGAGAACAATTCGTCCATAATCATCGGATTGGTAGGAGTGGATTCAGAAGATGCAGATTCAACATGAAATGAGGGATGAGTAGGAGGGTCATCAAAAGGATTTTTTGGGTTAGCAGTATGTTGATCACCGTGATGCTTATAGATTATGTCAGTGTTATATCGAAAGAAACCTATTTTGTGGATTACATCCACATCAATCTTATCGCGAACATCGAGTGTGATTTTAGACTCTCCAATAAACGAAACACTAGAATACTCAAGTATAGCAGTTATAGGAATGGCATAAGGCAATGGTCCCAACTCACATCTAAATGTCCAAATTTATCTCATTACCATTAATGTCCAATTAATTGGAATATTAAGTTTGAGAGCACACATCAGTTGTAGTTCCATATCATTTAATTGTGAATGGTTTGAATGCTTCAGAACTAAGATGTTGCTTAATAAGTATTGAGTGAAACTGACCTCTAGGTTGAAGTTATCAACTGACAAAAAATTTCGGTTTCGCACAGAGTCACCGGCAGACCTTTACTTACATATTTCAATTTCCCATTTAGAGTATCTACACATAGAGTAATAGAAGTCCATTTTTTTGATCCCTTCTAAGTTTCATTATGGTTTAGAAAGGAAGTTTTTCGAAGTTGGGGGGTTACCACTGTTTGAAGGAGGGAAAATGAAGAAGATGAGGTTGAGAAAATTTGATTTTTGCCTTCTATAGTACAGAGTGTAATCGATTACCACAAATGAGTAGTCGGTTACTTAAACTGTCTATTTCGCAATTAATTGATTAATTCATCTCTGTAATCGATTACATTGGCTATTTCTTGGAACTTTGCCATTGTTGCCTTGTAGTCAATTATCGTTCACTGATAACATATTACATATCCCAAAATAATAAGATTTTAGCAATAAAAAGCATGTAGAAGTACAAGTAGGCATGAAATACATATAATGAAGCACATATAATATATATTAACATGTTAAGATAGATACGCTTCATCAGAAATGCCTAGTTCTCGTATAAGTTTATAAGAAAGTTCTTTAGCTAATGATTTAGTAAAGATATCTGCTAGTTGTTCATTTGTATCAAAAATTCTAAGAGAATAAATTTCTTTTAGACACGGTCAATAAGGAAGTGATGCCTTATATCAAGACCAAGAGACTAGAGCATTTCCAAGAACATGACAAGTACCACATGTACGCTTCCTCTCAGATTTGCATCCAACAAAATCAAAATCCGAATATCCACCAGAATACATAAAATTCCATTAGGATACAATATTTCTACATTAAGTGTGCCTTTAAGATATTTTAATATCTTTTTTATAGTAGTAAGATGTGACTCTTTAGGCTCTGATTGATAACATACACAAAGACAAACACTAAACATAATATCAGTTCTATTTGTAGTATGATAATGAAGGGAACCAATCATATCTCGATACTTAGAGATACCAACTCATTTTCAGTCTCATTAGCATCAATGTATGTTCCAGAACCCATAGGAGTGGTAATACGTTTGCAGTCATCCATTTCAAAGTGTTTCAACAAATCCCTGCAATATTTAGACTGACAAACAAATAAGCAATCCTTAAGTTGTTTGATTTTAAGTCGAATAATGTAGTTCAACTTTCCCATCATGGACATGTCAAACTCCCCTTGCATCATCTTACCAAATTCAATACGTAGAAGATCATTAGTTGAACAGAAAATAATATCATCAACATAATTTTGAGCAACAAAATGTGATGATATATTTTCTTAATGAATAATGTTGTGTCGACCTTTCCTTTAGTAAACCCTTTATTAATTAAAAATCTTGTTAGACGATCATACCAAGCATGAGGAGCTTGCTTGAAGCCATAGAGGTCTTTCTAAAGCTTATAGACGAGAGAAGGATGCTTATAGTCTTCAAACAAAGGAGGTTGTTCGACATACAACTCTTCTCGTATATAACCATTTAGAAAATCACTCTTAACGTCCATTTGATATAACTGAAAAACCAAAGAACATGCATACGCAAGTAATAGCCTAATAGCTTCAAATCTAGCTGTAGGACCGAAGGTTTCACCAAAGTCGATACCTTCTTCCTGGTTGTACTCTTGTGCTTCAATTCTTTCTTTATTTCTTATAATGATGCCATTTTCGTCTGATTTATTTCGAAAGAGCGAACGAGTTCCTATAACATGTCTATCTTTAGGTATATGAACAAGTTCTCACACTTCGTTTATCTCAAACTGGTTAAGCTCTTCTTGCATAGTAAGAATCTAGTGTTCATCCTCGATTGCATCATCAATCTTGGATGGTTCCACTTAAGAAACAAAAGCCATGTTTAGATAAGCATCATTCAATTTTAGGCGAGTAGAGACTCCCTTATTTATATCACCAATGATGTTGTCAATAGGATGATATCGATGCATTTTCCATTATTTAGGTAAATCATAATGAATATGCTCTTCTTGTGAAGGTATATTGTCATCTATTTTCAGATGTTCTGTATTGGTTGTTACATCATTGATGGATTTTCCAAGGATGGACTAGGAAATTCATCATCATCAATCATTGATTTTTCTTCCAAGGTTGGATTAGCTTCATCAAAAGTTACATGAATAGATTCTTCTATGGCCAAAGTTCTCTTATTGAAAATTCGAAAAGCTTTGCTTGTAAGAGAGTAGCCAAGTAAAATTCCTTCACCAGCTTTAGCCTCACACATTCTTAAGTTTTCCTTACTATTATTTAGCACAAAACATTTACAGACGAACAAAGGCAAGTGATAAATATTTGGTTTTCTACCTTTTAAGATTTCATAGGGGTTTTTCATTAGAATAGGTCTTATTAAGACTCGATTGAAAATGTAGCATGCCGTACTAACTGCGTCTGTCCAAAAATATTTTGGTAGATTAGTTCCATTCAACATTGTACGTGCTACTTCATCCAAAGATCTATTCTTTCTCTCTACAACACCATTTTTTGTGGTATTCTAGGAACCTAGAAATTGTGAGTGATACCATTATTATCAAAAAATTCCTCAAAAGAAGCATTTTGAAATTCTCCTCCATGATCACTTCGTATTGTAGCTATTGTCAACGATTTTTCATTTTGCACCCTCTTAGCATATTTGGTAAAGGCATTAAACACCTCCTTCTTGTGTACCAAGAATAGAGTCCAAGTGTATCTTGAAAATTCGTCTACTATCACAAGAGCATAGTAGTTACCGCCGAAACGATTTGGTCCGAGAAGGCCGAATAAATGCATGTGTAGCAACTGCAATGGTTTGTAAGAAGAAACCATACGTTTTGGTTTGAAAGAAATCATTGTTTTTTTACCCATTTGACAAGCACTGCATAGATTGTCTTTAATAAACTTCACACTGGGTAAACCAACAACCATATCATTCTTTATCAGTTTATTCAAATGATCAATATGAATATGAGCAATTCTCCTATGCCATAGCCATGCATCATGATCATTAATAGCTAAACATGTTATGGTAAGAGTAGAAATGATTTAAAGCAATCATGTAGACATTGTTTATTCTCTTACCAAAAAGTTTAGAGTTTTCGGATACCTTACTATTAATGATGCATTTGTCGGGGTAGAAAGCCACATGAAACCATTTTTCACAAAGTTGACTTATATTGAGTAGATTGTGCATGAGTCCCTAAACATATGGAACCCCTTCTATTCTAATAAAATGTGGCTTCCCGACTTTACTAACTCCAATGATCATATTTTTCAGGAGTAATACAATTGGGACAACAAGAAGAAGAAGATTTATTACGAAATGCATCAAATTTCAGTTTTTTTGTTGAAAACATATTTTAGTGAGTTTGACGTATACACTATGTAGTTCATTGAAAGCATTTTGTAATTAAGAAAAAGATGGTTTATCTAAAGGTTCAAATTTGCTTACCTCCTCCTCATCAGAATGATGAGATGCCATTAGTGAGAGATGAACATGCTCTTCATTTTCTGGTTCTAAAATGGAACTTGAGTCATTAACCTCCCATGTAATGTAAGCCAATATACAAGTCTTATTTTTAGGTTTTGCCTTGAAAGGATTCTTCTACAATATAAGACACTCCATCTTCACATGACCAGGTTTTCCACATTAAAAACAATTGAAACTTTGATTTGAAGTGGAAATTTCATTGCCTTTGTTGAACCTCTTTGGTAGTCCAGCCTTACCACTTTTATTCATTTTAGGAATTTGCTGAACTTCTTCACCAGCATGCTCATGACTTATATGTCTTCTTTTTATGTATCATATGTTGAGTATTCATACATCTCAACTTTAGCTTGAAGAGAAATATTCTTTCTCTTATTCTCTTGCTCTTCATGATGTTCAAGTTGGATCAAGTCCAACTCGTGTTCTAGCAACTTTCCAAATTGAGCAGCCAATGACATCTTATATAAGTTTTTCTATTCTGAGATGACTATCACCTTGGGTTGCCATTGTATTGAATGTGATCTTAGAACTTTTAAGTTCAAATCACTGTTTGAGAATACCTTATCAAGTGTAATTAGATGATTTGTAAGGTGAGTAAATCTCTTTTGGAGATCTAGTATTTTCTCTCTAGGCTTCATACGAAACATATCACATTCCTGGGAGAGAATATCGAGTCTCGACCTTTTTACCTCCTTAGTTCCTTTATGTAAGGTCTCTAGAGTATCCCACATTTCTTTAGCAGATTTGTAGTTTGATACTCTAAAGAACTCGTCAATGCCAAGTGCTGAAGTGAAGATGTTCTTTGCTTTGAGATCATAATGTACTTTCTTTTTATCCTCATCATTCCAAACGGATTTTGGCTTTACTTCCTTTTCACTATCAATATTTATAAAAGGTTCATAAGGTCCTTCCTCAATTGCATTCAATATGTCTAATTCGGGTTTGGGGTAATTTATGATGTTTGATTGAATCAATGAGAAAGGTAAAAATGTCATGTGTGATGAAAGAATCCATAAATTGGTGAAGAAGAAAATAAATAAATAAATTTCATCTCTTCTCTTTTAGAAAATCTCGAAAAGAAAAAAAGAAAAAAAGAAAAGAAGAAGGAAAAAAGAAGAAATACAAAGAATACTAAAAGAGAAGGGATTGGAAAAAAAAGTTTGTTGTAATGAGAAAGGTTGATTGAAAAAATGTCATATGATAAAGTAAAGCATATCAAGATAATCTCAATGCTTCAACTAGATGTCTAAAATGCTTAAGTATTTTGGGAAACATTTGTAAGCCTTTTAAATTATCCTTTCTTTGACTATCCCACCTTAAATCATTCACCTTGGCTCTATTACAACCATTTAAAGACCTCTTGATTTTTGCATGCATTCAAATACACTCAGTGGCAATTTGGTCTATAATCAAGCCTATGGTAATTTACTTTCATAAAATTTTTTGAGCGAAACACTATGAGCCTTAAACACATAAATAAACACATGAGAGTGATGAGAGAAGAGTGACCCTAATTCATGCAATTGTTATGACTTAAGGACTTAGCTTGAATTAAATTTGTTTATGATTGTCTTGTCTTGATGTCTAGATTGTTTCAAAATAAACATGAGATTGATTGTTATTTTGGGTCATAGTTTCTATATCATCATTCATGATTGCTTGAGGGGATTTGATAAGTGTGAAATTATACTATATTTGCATTGCATTTAACTTGCATTTTAGGACATAATTAGGACTTTAGGATTGTTTTTAGCTTTTATTTCTCTTTGTTCGGGTTGAGCGGGTGTTTTTCGCTTTGTTGTGCAGTTTGGATGGATTAAAGCAAAAAAGAGTAGAGATTGGGTGCTAGAAGATTGAATTTAATGTTGAGGCTATACGAAGAACAACTGAATGACCAAAAGAAGTCATAGATGTTATATTATATTCCTATTTTTTAGATTTCTTTTGTTGGGCTTAGCCCAATATTTTGTAATTAGGATAAATAAGGGTTTTTCCTCAAGGATTTTATACTTTTTTTTACATGACAATTCTCTAATTTAGAATTTGAGATTCTCTTCAACATTATGAGTGAGTAATTCCCTTTGTTTATAGGATTGGGGCTATGCCCTTTTACATTCAATAAATACTTGTTCTTACTTTTATTTCATTGAGTGTTGTGATTTGAATCATTAAACTGGGTTATATTCGTGTGAGTTGACTGGCCAACAAATTACACCTCTTAGATACATTGGGGAAGAACGAGAGGTGAACCCAACTATCCGACCATTCAGTTATTCAAACTAGAATCCTAATTCACGAGAGTATATTAGGATTCTCGGGGGTTTCTGAAATTCACCTTGGGTTGCTACGAAGTGATTGGATAGAAAGATCCAAGTAAATGATTTAATTGATAATCGTACCACGAGAGTAGGTGCGACTTCAATTGAGTACACGTGCCGGAGCTCGAGAGAGAATGACACATATCAAAGAGCAATTCACCCTCACGACTTAAAGTTCATGAAAAGAAGCAAAACAAGGATTTGCGAGTGTAAAGGCAATAACCCTTATCCTGTGAACTCTTCCTAAATTAGATTTCAATCCCTTTTGATTATATTCATAATTATTCTTGGAAATTGTTCTAAATTCAATTTTATTTCTTATTTGAGTTAAGTATAAATTAATTGTTATAATTAAAGGAGTTTTCCTGTCCTCATGGGATCGGTATTTTATTACTTGACGACATAATTGAGCACTTGCAATTTTCCCTATCAATGACTCAAAAGGGTTCGAGAGTGCAATCTAATACTAGATTACGGGTTTAAACCAATTATGGACATTTACAATGGAATATAGTAAATTGGACTCTCATAGGTGTATGAAGATTGTATGACAATTGTGATAATTTCTACTTGACATCAAATGACTCAAAGTGTTTGAGAGTGTAATCTAATACTAGGAGAACGATGTATACCTTATTAAGGAAATGTGAATCGAATTGTAGTAAATTGGACTCTCATGGATCTGTGAATGTGGTGTGACAATTGTGACACTTACAAGTTGACATCATATGATTCAAAAGTGTTTGCGAGTGTAATCAAATACTAGTAGAAGAGTTTAAACCTTATTATGGACTTGTTGAATGGAATTGAAGTAAGATAGACACTCATGGGTGAGGAATGTGGTATGATATTTGTGAAACTACCTAGTTTGCGTGCAACGACTCGATAGAGTTTGAGTGTGTAACCTGGTACTAGGAGAAGGGTTTAAACCATATTAAGGACATGTTGAATAGAGGTGTAGTAAATTGGACTCTCATGGGTGTGTGAACATGGTACGTCAATTGTGACAATTACTAGTTGCATTGATATGACTGAATTGTGTTTGAGAGTGTAATCTAATACTTGGAGAAGAGTTTAAACCTTATACATGACATGTTGATTGGCTTAGAAGTCAGTTGGACTCTCATGGGTGAATGAATGTAAATGCTTTATATTAAATAATGGAAAAAGAGCTATAAGTAAATTTGATACAAAAGCTGATGAGGGTATATTTTTGGGGTATTCATTGCATAGTAAAGCTTATCGAGTCTTTAATAAGTATTCAATGTAAGTAGAAGAGTCTGTGCATGTCCATTTTGATGAATCTTCTCCAACATAGAAGAGGAAGGTATTCTCTGATGATGTTGTAGGTGCTTTGGAAGAAACATACTCTAAGGACATGGACAAGGAAAAAGAAGCTGAAGCAGAGCAAACTATACAAGATGAGCATCAGGACTTGGCAATCACGTGGAAGACCAAGCAGGATCACCCACTCGACAAAGTGATAGGTGATATAACTATGGGGTTGGTAACCCGTAGCTCTTTACATAACTTTTGTAACTTTGTAGCTTTTGTATCTCAAATCGAGCCTAAGACCATCGATGACGCCATTAAGGATGTGCACTGGAGTATATTTATGCAAGAAGAGCTAAACCAGTTCGAGCATTATAATGTATGGGACTTGGTCCCTAAGCCTAAATAACATCCAGTGATTGGTACTAGATGGGTCTTTCGTAAAAAATTGGATGAATCTGGCTTGATAATCAGAAATAAAGCTCGCTTAGTGGCCAAAGGCTACAACCAGGAGGAGGGCATCGATTATGATGAGACCTACGCTCCTATAGCCAGATTAGAGGCCATAAGGATGCTTTTCTCCGTTGCATCAATTATGAACTTCAAGCTCTTTCAAATGGATGTCAAGAGCGCCTTCTTGAATGGCTACATTCAAGAGGAGGTATATGTAGATCAACCTCCCAGCTTTGAAAGTTCTAAATATCCGAACCATGTATATAACCTCAAAAAGGCCCTTTAAGGCCTAAAACATGCTCCCAGAGCTTGGTATGATAGATTGAGCTCTTTCCTTTTGGAAAAAGGGTTCGTGAGGGGTATGGTTGATACTACCCTCTTTATTCGTAGATTAGATAATCATGTGATTTTAGTTCAAATATATGTTGATGATATAATCTTCGGATCTACTAATGTAGGGTGAATTTTAGATGTCGATGATGGGTGTGCTGACCTTCTTTCTTAAACTTTAAATCAAACAAATGGAAAGCGACATCTTCATTCATCAATTGAAATATTGCAAAGAGTTACTAGAGAAGTTCGATATGGAAAAGTGTAAAGAGGCTTCAACACCTATGGCGTCCGCATGCTATCTAGATAAAGATGAAAAAGGAAAAGCAATTGAGGTAACCAAATATCGTGAGATTTTAGGCTCATTATTGTATTTAACTGCGAGTCACCCTGATATTATGTTTAGTGATTGTATGTGTGCTTGATTTCAAGCTTTTCCTAAAGATTCACATTATATTGCTATAAAACGAATTATGAGATATTTAAAAGGAAGAACTAATATGGGATTGTGGTATCCTAGGGATGCCTCATTATCCTTGGTAGGGTATTTCGATTCCGATTTTGCGGGATGTAAGTTGGATCGGAAAAGCAATAGTGGGACTTGTCATCTACTTGGTAGTTCCTTAGTTGAATGGCATAGTAAAAAGAAAGCATGTGTTGCTTTGTCCATCGCCAAAGCGGAATACATCGCCGCCGGCGTGTGTTGCGCTCAAATCCTTTGGATGAAGCAGCAACTTAAGAACTTTGGACTTAAACTAGAAAAGATTCCTATAAAATGTGATAATACAAATGCCATAAACCTATCCAAGAATCCTGTTTTGCATTCTAGAACCAAGCATATTGAAATAAGACATCATTTCTTGCGTGACCATGTACAAAAAGGCGATTGTGTGCTTGAATTTGTTGAAACATCTAAGAAATTGACTCATATTTTCACCAAGCCTCTCTCACAAGATACCTTCTATTTTCTTCGAAGAGAACTTGGAATTCTTGATGAAAATTATCTTCATTAAAATCGTCTAAAAATGTTATTATATGCTTCGCATGATTAGTGTCTTCTATGCTTCAAAATGTATATTTGTTATGAATGCATTATATTCCTTTTACGACTCATGATATTGTGTGACAATGTATATGTGATTGAGGAAAAACTACTTGACAAATATTAGAAATCTTTTTGCACGATTTTAAAACCCAAAAACCTCTTGATTCTGCATATTTGATGTCGGTTAATCGATTAACTACCCTTATTAATCAATTAAAATGAGTTCCAGTAGCAAACATTTCAATTTGCACTAAATTTAATCGACTAAGATTTAATTTAATCGATTACCTGGGCTCATTTTTCTAAAAACCTGGAATTTTTATACTGCTTAATCGATTAATGCATCACTAAATCGATTAACGACAATAGATATATTATAATTACAAGCGTTTTTGTCACGTTTTCAAATCCCTCTCTTCCTCCTTTTTTCTGAAAATCTCAAATGCAAGCAACAAACTCGAAATTTTAGCTAAATAGAAGTTTTAAACCTCACCTTTACCTATTTGTGCACCTCATCTCATCTAATCCGTTTCTCTATTTCCCAAGAAATCCCATTCCCAATTCCAAACCCTAAGCTTTAGGTTCCCTCCCTCATCCTCCTTCTCCTCTCATTACTCACGGTTTTCATCATCAATGGAAAGAGGACGTTCGAAGTAGTTCAAGACAACTTCTCACCGCAGACGTAGGCCTCCTAATGCTTCATCTTCTAATCCGAACGTGAGGCACGACCGTGGAGATCCCTACTAGTCACTCATACTTCAGGAGACCCAGTTGTCCAAATTTTTAGAAAGGAATCCCACATACATAAGGTATGTTGATCTTACCTGGATGGTGGAATATAATTTCACATTTTCACAAGGTATGCAGGCTCAGTGCAATGTGTCAAAAGTGCACTTATGCTTGCCTATGTTTTGATGAAGACAAAGGACTTAGTGAAAGCTTACAGATAACTCAACAAATCAACATGCCAAAGATTCAAGAGCTTCATGTCTAGACTAGAGTCTTAGATGTGTCTTAGTTATTGAGTCTAGGTTAGGTAAACCTAGATGCAAATCTCACAAAGTCTAAAAACTATCATATCATTTACATGAAACATCTAGTTTATTATATGTTCATGCATTAATCATACATGTTATTTGTGCACATTAGGCATAACATAAAGGTAAAACATGTATAGTTGATAAGCATCACATATAGTTAGTTTACCAATTAACATCATAACTGAAAATATGTCAGTTAATCGATTAAGTGAAGTTTTAATTGATTAACGCGAAAACATTTTTTAAACAGTTTCAACAGATAAATAGCTAATCGATTAAACATATTTGAACAGTTTCAACAGATAAACATCTCGTTAATCGATTAATAGCTAACATAATCGATTAACTGAGTGAAAAACAACTTTTCTATATAAACTGATTATTTAACATATTTCATATAGAATTTTATACATTCATTCATATTAGAATTGCTAAGTTGCATATTTTCATGTTCATGTATGTCACAGAGGCAGAGGGAATTGCATGTGAGATTAGAGTGAGATAGTATTATGCTTAGTATTAACATGTCATCCATTGCATATTATAAAATGTGTTCTTCATCCTCTCTTGTTCTTGCATGTCTCTTTCACTACTTTTTAGATATCTATTAAAGGTAGAAATTACATGTTCTTCATGATTTTCATCTGATACATATTCATAGTAATTGTGATATTTGTATAGGTTTATAACTTGTTCTTTCTTGTTATATTTGAGCTATTTTAGTGCTTCACATTACTTTGTTCTTTTTATTGTTTGTGTAACAAGGGAAGTAGTCTCTTAGTGTCGTACGACCAAAGAGATCAGAGAGTCTTCACCAAGACTTGGAGGTCTTGAGTTTAGAGCATACTCTTGGTTGGATTTGGATCGTAGGAAAGGTTTTCCTAGGCGATTGGGTAAGGTCAAACCATCGTATAGGTTCTGGGAACTCAAGAAAGGAGCGTTCAAGGTCTTGTAATTTGAAGTGTATTTGTAAGGAACATTGGTTTCAGTTTTAGTGAAGAAAAATCTCCCGGATCGGAGGGGAGGACTGGATGAATTTTTGCAGTGGACCGCAAAACGAACTAGTATAAAAACCTTGGTGCAGGTTGTTTCTTTCCCTTATCTCTTTACTGTTTTTAGTAGTTTTAATTGCCTATTGTAGTCGATATTTTGAATATAGCATTACTGCCACATAAAGATCATTTGTGTTCAAATATATCTGTTATATCAATTATGTATAATCTGTAATTGGATGTGTAATTGAGCCAGTCAACGACTGCTTATTTTGTGTCACTTTATCGATTAAGTCATAGCTTTAATCGATTAACTGGGCAAGTTTTCAGAATAGGGCTTTGGTGAAAATAGCGATTAGAGGGAACTGCGATACCTATTCTCCCCCCTTCTAGATGTATTCTATCACTGATACCTAACAATTGATGCCAATTACTTTCGAGTCATATGATGCCAACTAGAAAGTATGACAATTGTCATACCATATTCATACACCCATAAGAGTCTAATTCACTAAAATTCATTCAACATGTCCCTAATAAGGTTTTAACGATATCCTAGTATTAGAAAGTATGACATTTGTCAAACCACATTCGTACACCCATAAGAGTCTAATTTACAGCAATTTCCATTCAACATGGCCTAAACTAGGTATAAACCCTTCGCCTAGTATTACATTAAACAAGAGAACACATTTGAGTCGTATGATGTCAACTATAATGTATCACAATTGTCATACCATGTTCATAGATCCATGAGAGACTAATTGGCTACAATTCCTATAAACATCGCCTTAATAAGGTTTAAAGCCTTCTCCTAGTTTTAGAATACACTAGCAAACACTTATGAGTAGTATGATATCAACTACATAGTATGACAATGGTCATACCATGTTCATACACCCATGAGAGTCTAATTGACTACAATTCCAGTCAACACTGAGTTAATAAGGTTTAAACGCTTCTCCTAGTATTGAATTATAGTGGCTAGCACTTTTGAGTCATTTGATGTCAAGTAGAAAGTATCACAATTATCATACCACGTTCATACATCCATCAGAGTCTAATTGAATACAATCCCAATCATCATGACCTTAATAGTGTTTAAATCCTTCTCACACTATTAGATTACACTAGAAATCACTTTTGAGTTGTCTGATGTCAACTAGAAAGTGTCAAAACTGTCATACCACGTTCATTCACCCATGAGAGTCCAATTGACTACAATTCCATTCAACATGTCCTTAATAAGATTTGAACCTTTCCCCGAGTATTATATTACACTTTGAAACAGTTTTGAGTCATACTATATCATTTAGAGAGCATGTTAATTGTTAGACCATGCTCATACACCTTGAGAGTCCAATTGACTATAATTTGATTTTAAAAGTCCTTAATATGGTTCAGACCCTTGTCCTAGTATTAGATTACACTCTCCAACACTTTTGTGTCATATAATGACAACTAGAAAGCTTGGAAATTGTCATACCATGCTCAAACACCCATGAGAGTCTATATGATTACAATTACATTCTAAAAGTCCTTAATATGGTCTAAACCCTTGTCCTAGAATTAAATTACACTCTCCAGGACTTTTGAATCATATGATATCAACTAGAAAGTATCACATTTCCCATACTATGTCCACACACCTATGAGAATCCCATTCACTACAATTCCATTCAACATGTCCTTCACAGGGTTAAAAAACATCTCCTAGTATTGGACTGCACACTCAAACATTTTGTGTCATAGAATGTGATGTAGAAAGTTTAACAATGTTCACACCATGTTGATACACCAATGAGTGTCCAATTGATTACGATTCCATTCCACATGTCCACAATAAGGTTTAAACCCTTCTCGTAATGCTAGATTACACTCTAAAACACATTTGAGTAATATGATGCTAACTAGATAGTATGACAATTGTCATACCACTTTCATACAATCAGGAGAGTCCAATTGACTACAATTCCATTCAACATGTCCTTAATAAGGTTTAAACCCATTTTCTTGTATTAGATTACATTCCTAAATACTTTTGAATCATAGGATATCAACTAGAAAGTTTCACAATTGGCATACCATGTTCACTCACCCGTGAGAGTCCAATTCACAAGAATTCCATTCAACTTGTCCTTAATAAGGTTTCAACCCTAGTCGTAACACTAGATTACACTCTCAAACGCTTTTGAGTCATATAATGTCTACTATAAAGTTAGACAATGGTCATGCCATGTTCATATACCCATGAGAGTCCTATTGTCTGTAATTCCATTCAACATGTCCTTAATAAGTTTTAAACCCATTTCCTACTACAAGACTGCAGTCTAAATCACATTTCAGCCATATGATCTAAACTAGAAATTAACACAATTGTCGTTCCATGTTCATACACCCACAAGAGTCTAATTCAGTACAATTCTATTGAACATGTCCTTAATAAGGTTTAAACATTTCTCCTAGTATAAGATTACACACTCAAACACATTTGGGTCCTGTAATGTCAACTAGAAAGTTTGACAATGGTCACACCAAGTTCATACTCCAATGAGTATCACAATTTCCTGAAAGTTGTGCATGATTATCTTACACCTTTGCGTGCGAGTGCCTTAAAACTTCTTTGTTAATCCTACAAGTACCTAGACTATCATCTAAAATCCTCTATCCTATGTCTCATATCTTGAGGTGTCTTACCATGTAAGAAAATATTCCATGTACCACACAATACCATAAAAACACAAACTAGGAACTAAGATTCAATGTCTCTACCCATAACAATTTTCCTTAGTTACTAACACTCAATAATCGCCCATTAATTTCAATTTGGGCATAATATTATGGATGTTCCAGCACCTAAAACTCCTTCTGCATAGGTTATAAATGAATTGAGTGAGTGAGTAGCTTTCCATAACTCCACTAACCATGTCCACAAAGTTTTCCTTTTCTTCTCCTTCTGGTAAGCTTCAGTTCTATGGAGAGTTGGAACTGCTTCTCTTCCATTTTCTTCCATGCAGAGGTTGTTCTTACTCAATGGAGGTACAAGGATTCCAATTCTGGCCTTAGATTAAGTTGATTCCTTCACTTAGTTCTCTGCTATTCTGTTTTAAAACTTGAGTTGCAAGAGATAGTGAAACGTGCATTATAATTTAGTTCTTGGAGTTCTAAGCTCCCTCATTGAACGAGAGTTGTGTAGCAAAAAATATGATGTACCAGCAGGTCAGAACACATGTGGAAGGGGGGTTGAATAGGTGTAGCGGTTACATTTTCCGCTTTTTTAATATATTGTACAGAACTGGAAATTGCTGCACTTAATCGATTAAGCTTAGTTTCAGTCGATTCACCAGTGCTTGGAATTAGTTGATTCTCCTGTCAAGAGTAAGTAAATGGTTTACTATATGTGTGAATCATTTTTGCATGTGGCCGATAGATTGACTCGGCAACATACGAAACAACTCGTACTCATGTGTCAAGGCATTCATTTTGGCACGCTTGACTTCAGTAGTGCCTTCGTGCGTCACTGGCAAAGTGTCCCACATTTCCTTGGCACTTTGACATTGCGAAACTCGAAAGAATTCATCATATGACAGGGGTCGATGTGATGATGTTTTTAGCACGTAGGTTGTATTGAACCTTTTTAAGCTTAGTTTCAGTCGATTCACCAGTGCTTGGAATTAGTTGATTCTCCTGTCAAGAGTAAGTAAATGGTTTACTATATGTGTGAATCATTTTTGCATGTGGCCGATAGATTGACTCGGCAACATACGAAACAACTCGTACTCATGTGTCAAGGCATTCATTTTGGCACGCTTGACTTCAGTAGTGCCTTCGTGCGTCACTGGCAAAGTGTCCCACATTTCCTTGGCACTTTGACATTGCGAAACTCGAAAGAATTCATCATATGACAGGGGTCGATGTGATGATGTTTTTAGCACGTAGGTTGTATTGAACCTTTTTAAGCTTAGTTTCA